>NC_092099.1:25235623-25535623 GCF_045679555.1 Salvelinus alpinus | reverse complement strand
CACACCTTCAAGATACTGGTCCAATCCGCACAGAGAAAGATAAAGAGTTGTAAGACCAGCCAACCGCCTCTCTCACTGTTACCCGCTGTAGTCTTATGAGAGGGGTTCAGGTAGAGGAATCAAAGTCAATCCCACATGTAGCCAGTCAGAAGAATCAACTATACACACCTTTTAGAGGTGACACAAATACTCACACCTCAGCAGCAAAACACACAAACACTGCCTGGTCACAGCAAACTGATGAACAGAATGTCTCCACTCCTCCTCACACGACAACAACTCTGCTATTCCAAATCCTCCAATAGAGAAAAAGGGATAAATAATTCCATATTGAAACTGAAAACAGGAGAGAAGATAGGAAAATAGATGCCTGAGAGTCAGATCTGCCTGTGTTTCTGTGTGTGTGGTGCTGTGTTGTGTTGGAGGGAGAGCAAGACAGTCACAGAAACCAGCCACCGCCACTGCACTGATCAACCAATGACGTGCCAGGAACTGCCGTGCCACTAGCCAATCTCAGCCTGGCTAAGGGGTGACAGACAGCCCCGGGGGCCAGTCAGCAGACCTGGGGATGTGAGGGAGGGGATGGGCTGATGGAGAGGAGGGGAGCTGCATTCTCTCCCTCCTTCCCACCTGCTCAAGCGTTCAAAAGAGCAGACCGGTTCTTTTTTTAGCAGCAGAGAAGGAGGAGGGGAGAGAGAGGGATGGAGGAGGAGGGAAGGATGAAAAAGAAGGAGAGAGAAAAGGAAGAGAGATGGTCTAGTACTGGGACCTTTATGAGGACTGAACTGGTTTAGTGATTTATACTGAAAGACAGTATGAGAGGAAGAGAGGAGGGGGAGAGAGAGAGAGAGGAGGGAAAGTCAGGCATAGAGAGAGAGTATAGATTATGTGATAAACTAGGCTTGCTACTTAGTCTCAGAACACAAAGAATCACATACACAAGTGTGGCCAAAAGTATGTGGACACCTGCTCGTCGAACATCTCATTCCAAAAATGATGGCCATTAATATGGAATTGGCCTCCCCTTTGCTGCTCTAACAGTCTCCACTCTTCTGTGAAGGCTTTCCACTAGATGTTGGAACATTGCTGAGGGGACTTGCTTCCATTCAGCCACAAGAGCATTAGTGAGGTCGGGCACTGATGTTGGGCAATTAGGCCTGGCTCGCAGTCGGTGTTCCAATTCCTCCCAAAGGTTTTCGATGGGGTTGAGGTCAGGGCTCTGTGCAGGCCAGTCAAGTTCTTCCACACCGTTCCCGACAAACCATTTATGTATGGACCTTGCTTTGTGCACGGGGGCAATGCCATGCTGAAATAGGAAAGGGCCTTCCCCAAACTGTTGCCACAAAGTTGGAAGCACAGAATCATCTAGAATGCCATTGTATGCTATAGCATTACGATTTCCCTTGACTGGAACTAAAGGGCCTAGCCTGAACCATGAAAAACAGCCCCAAACCATTATTCCTCCTCCACCAAACTTTACAGTTGGCACTATGCATTGGGGCAGGTAGCGTTCTCCTGGCATCCGCCAAACTTAGATTCGTCCATCGGACTGTCAGATGGTGCATTGCGATTCACCATCCCGAGTGGCACAGCGGTCTAAGGCACTGCATCTCAATGCAAGAGGCGTCACTACAGTCCCTGCCTTGAATCCAGGCTGTATCACATCCGGCCGTGATTGGGAATCCCATAGGGCGGTGCACAATTGGCCCAGAATCGTCCGGGTTTGGCCAGGGTAGGCCTTCATTGCAAAGAAGAATTTGTTATTAACTAACTTGCCTAGTTAAATAAAAAATAAATATTAATAATTCCCAGAGAACGTGTTTCGGCTATTCCAGAGTCCAATGGCGGCGAGCTTTACACCACTCCAGCCAATGCTTGGCATTGTGCATGGTGATCTTAGGCTTGTGTGTGACTGCTCGGCCATGGAAACCCATTTCATGAAGCTCCTGATGACAGTTCTTGTGCTGACGTTGCTTCCAGAGGCAGTTTGGAACTTGGTAGTGACTGTTGGAACCGAGGACAGACAATTTTTACCTGACAACCACTTCTCGGCTGAGCCGTTGTTGCTTCTAGACCTTTCCACTTCACAATAACAGCACTTACAGTTGACCGGGGAAGCTCTAGCAGGGCAGACATTTGACAAACTAACTTGTTGTAAAGGTGGCATCCTATGACGCTGCCACGTTGTAAGTCACTGAGCTCTTCAGTAAGGCCATTCTACTGACAATGTTTGTCGATGGAGATTGCATGGCGGTGTCCTCGATTTTATACACCTGTCAGCAACGGGTGTGGCGGAAATAGCCGATCCACTAATTTGAAGGGGTGTTCACATTCACTATACAAAAGTATGTACAGTTTCAGGGTTCAGATAAGAAATTGCCAGAAAGTGTGATCTATACACAGAGGAATTGATTCACCACTTCTAGGATTTGATTGTTTCTGCCATACAAGCAGTTTCTGCAACACACACTCGCACAGCTGAATGGACATAGAAACATATTGAGCAATAATGAATGTAAAATTAGATTAATTTAAATATTCATGGTGGAGTTTATAATTGATTTGTGAAGGAGTCTAAATAATTTGATTTCTTGCGGCGGTTGTCTGATGCTGGTGGAACCCCTGCTAGCGGTGTTGTGGAATGGGATTGCTTAACACACAATTCTGCACAGGTGCGCACAAGCACACACACACACACCCTACGCTCCCCCTCTATGCCATACTCCACCCCTTCTAACTGCCTGAAGCCAGGCAGGCTGTAAATCAAATTAAAAACAGATTAAAAAAAGCTCTTAAAAGAGCTCTTCAAGTTTCAGTCACTCTCAAATCCTCCTGTCAAGGTTCTACCTCAACCTGCAGCCACTCTGAACTAGACCCAGAGAGGATTGGAGAGAGCAAGAGCGAGAGAGAAACCTGGCCTGCCCAAGGACACAGGCTGCTAATTAATTTAGTGAGTGTTTGGCGATCCGCAGCGTAAACAGGCTTTTCCCACCGGAGGTGAAAAAGGGATTAGGATACGGATAAATTCCATGCCTCATCGGCAGACAAGGAACAGGAAAATTACCTCAAAATTGGGAATGCCTTCAAAAGGAATTTGAAACTGTGGAATTTTATGCACCCGCAGTCCCCCTCCAAAAACCTTAATTTTGAAATTATTTTCATGAATATATATATTTATCAAAATGTATTCTGGTTGAAATTGAAGTGGAACATATGGAATAGTTCTGTATTCAAGGTCAAGACACACACACACACACAAAATCGCCCTGAGGAATTCCTGGACATCTGTCCGTCTGCTCTGAGCAGCTTTAGCCTCAGGCCCTCTCTGTCAGCTCAACTTTGACTTTTTGTAAGGTTGTGATGTCAGCAGTGACCTCAAAGAGTCACAGGACGGAAGCCATGCAGGGGTTGCAACACAGCTCTTCTACACCAGTTTAGAATGTGATGTGAATATGTGGACCAGGTGTGTAAGTGGTTTCAACCCTGTATGCCACCATTAGGTGCAGGAGTAGGTGTAAGAGCTTCTCTGTTGGCTGGTGTATTCACACGCATGTACTGCAGCTCAGCTGTCTGCATGCGTTATTCAAACTTAAACAGTCAGGACCACTGTAGTTTCTATTTTAGACCCACTACATGCCTCAACGGACAAGGATGGAGTGAGGAAGAGAAGAATGAGTGAGAAAATAGCTATACAAGGAAGGAAGGGGAGCTGGAGAAAGAGAGAGAATGGGGCAAAGGATGAGAAGAGAAAAGGAAGACGGGGAAAAAAAGAGGGAAAGGATGACAGAAATCCCTGTGAGGTGGATATTGAGAAGATGGGGGGGGGGTCATTTATTCTCCCCCCTCCCCCATCACCAGTCTCTCAGTACACAAAGACATTCTGCAGTAATATGATTACAGGCTGGGGTTATTGCATTGGCCAGCTAATTAGGAGAGTGCATTGAGATCTCCACTCCTCCCTCTCTACTAAGAGATCTCTACAGGGGACAGCACAGACACATCCATTTACCCAACACTCTCACTGACACACTAAACACAAGACTAAGAAGACAGAAACCATGACCTTTTTTAACCAGTGTAGGTAGAGAATGCCCCTAACCACTGAGACAGGGTCAGATGTTTACAATACCTCCCAATGGTTGAGGTTAGGATTGGGGGAGGGGGGAGATCAGTGGTTAAAGGGTTCTACCTCAAGCAGCATGCAGTGCATATGAGCCTCTAGTGACACCTGCTGGCTATTTCTATACAGCAGTCAATAAGAGCTGAGGATAACACACTTGGTTTGCACTGAAAATATGTGGTATACCATGAGCTGAACCTACAATATAAACAATGTTGTATGGCAAGGGTAGGAAACCCTGTTCCTGGAGTGCTGCAGGTAATGCAGGATTTTGTTCCAACTAGGCGCCAAACCTGACCAACTGAGCCAAGTGATCAGTTTAGGGATTGCCTAAATTCAACACAATTGGTCTTCCAGGTCAGTTAAAACATGAAGTGCCTGCAGCACTCCAGGAACAGGGTTTCCTACTCCCTGTTGTATGGTGAACAAGGAAGTTTATGGTACCAGAATCTTTTAACGTGTCTGTTTTCAGCATTCAACACCATAGTACCCTCAAAGCTCATCACTAAGCTAAGGATCCTGGGACTAAACACCTCCCTCTGCAACTGGATCCTGGACTTCTTGACGGGACGCCCCCAGGTGGTGAGGGTAGGTAGCAACACATCTGCCACGCTGATCCTCAACACTGGAGCTCCACAGGGGTGCGTGCTCAGTCCCCTCCTGTACTCCCTGTTCCCCCACGACTGCATGGCCAGGCACGACTCCAACACCATCATTAAGTTTGCAGACGACACAACAGTGGTAGGCCTAATCACAGAAAACAACGAAACAGCCTATAGGGAGGAGGTCAGAGACCTGGCCGTGTGGTGCCAGAATAACAACCTATCCCTCAACGTAGCCAAGACTAAGGAGATGATTGTGGACTACATGAAAAGGAGGACCGAGCACACCCCCATTCTCATCAACGGGGCTGTATTGGAGCAGGTTGAGAGCTTCAAGTTCCTCGGTGTCCACATCAACAACAAACTAGAATGGTCCAAACACACCAAGGCAGTCGTGAAGAGGGCACGACAAAGCATATTCCCCCCCAGGAAACTAAAAAGATTTGGCATGGGTCCTGAGATCCTCAAAAGTTTCTACTACCGCATGGCAAGCGGTACCGGAGTGCCAAGTCTAGGACAAAAAGGCTTCTCAACAGTTTTTACCCCCAAGCCATAAGACTCCTGAACAGGTAATCAAATGGCTACCCAGACTATTTGCATTGTGTGCCCCCCCCCCCCCCCCCCAAACCCTCTTTCTACGCTACGATGTTACCAAATTCTACATTCATCTGATTTCTCCTAAATTCCTCCTAGCATGTTCAATATTCATCTGCCTCTCCTTAGTTTCCTTCCTGTAAAATAGACTGATCTGACTGGTTACCATGGGAATAATACATGTAGGGAGCTCGGACACAGGGAGTGTCTGAAGAAGCAATGGTGTGTGTGTGGTATGTAGAATCTCACCTGGGGATGCTGGTCAGGTATGTGAGCACGTTGTGGAACTCCCTCTCCTGGATTTCTCCGAATGCAGGGAACTCTGGGAACACAATGATGGGGCTGCTGTTCTGCCCTCTGCCCCCTGGGAAAGAGACATAGAAGAGTTAAGAACAGAGAGTTCACTGGAACTGAGACGACTCAGTCACATTCCTTTGTAATTTGCTTGACACGACTTCAACAAGGATTACCACAAGAGGGCGCCAGTGGAACTGGCAAACCAGACTGTTTGATAAGGCGATAGGGTAAAGTGAGAGAGAAAGAAAGCAACAGACACGGCGAGAAAGAGAGGGAGGAGGGCGAGAAAGAAGGGTATCTTCTACAGTATTTAAACACACACCGACATACACTTAGAAAATGGGGGAAATAGTCACACAAACACACATGCCTGTGAGCAGCTGTACTATTAGCCCATGTGATGAGAATATCAATCTGTCTGCTTTTCCTTCTTCTATTATCACCCTAGAAACAGCAAATGCTCGGTCATCGTTTCACTGTCTGTTTTGACTCTCCTGCATCTGAGAAGCAGCAAGCTCTCCGCAAAATGGACGCCGACAGGCAGAGAACAGTCTCCAAGGTGACCTTCCATGCAGAACATAGAGGGGGACAGAGAGGGGGCAAAGTGTGTGTGTGTGTGTTGGGGGTATCTATTCAATGAGGTGAATACAGTGGTGAAGGAATCAATGCCACAATAATATCCGTTATATTATCCTTTTTGTATTTCAATTAAGTAACATTTGTGGAAGTCTGCTCACAAGCCTAGTTGATTTCTGTAAGCTTCTACTATGCATGCAGTACAGACACACTGAATTGACAAGACAACTGCAAAAACAGAAACTCTATATTTGGCTTATACGCAACAGAAACTGATAAACACATATGTAAATACACACTAAACAAACACAGAGTCGTGAAGAAAATGGGCCCCAGTGTACAGTAACCGGACTAACATTGATAAGAAAATTATGAGCAGGAAAACAGGAGAGGAGAAATTTGAATGGCAAATCTGAGGGGTGAAGCAGACAGTTCATCTGAACTATATCAGGTAGAGGAACAGTACAGTCCTGTTATAGCAGACATCTGTATTATGGCACGCAGACAGGCAGAGACATAGACAGGAAGTGTTACCTGAGAGGTAGGCAAACTGCTTCCTGAGGTCAGGGGTGATGTCGATGGCACAGAGGGGACTGCTCTCCTGCTGCATGATCTCATCTGGAGGAACAGCAGAGCAACAACACAGTCAGAGTCACAGTCAGGACAAAACATATTGCATTGAATGAAAGAACCATCGCAAAAGTATAAAAGAGCTAGACATACTCACACAAAAACAGAACATTAAGTTATTACAGCATGTCGTCTGAGCAGTATAGACGTGCAGAATAGTGAACAAATAATAATCTGAAATGCAGACCAGAGAGCAGAATGCTACAAATGCTTTGGATCCTGACCCACCAGCCCCAGCCAGGCAAGCCCCAGCCAGGTAGCCCCAGCCAGGCAGCCCCAGCCAGGTAGCCCCAGCCAGGCAGCCCCAGCCAGGCAAGCCTCAGCCAGGCAAGCCCCAGCCAGGCAAGCCCCAGCCAGGCAAGCCCCAGCCAGGTAGCCCCAGCCAGGCAAGCCCCAGCCAGGCAAGCCCCAGCCAGGCAAGCCCCAGCCAGGCAAGCCCCAGCCAGGCAGCCCCAGCCAGGCAAGCCCCAGCCAGGCAAGCCCCAGCCAGGCAGTGAAGGTGGAGATGGGGTGACAAAACAGGCTGCTTTGACTCAGAGGCCCAGGTCAGCAGGGAGGGAATAGCTACAGTAGGTTCGTAAACATTGCTGGTACACAGGAACAAAAGTAGTTCAGAGACACTGACACAGCCCCAAATCGCCCATTCTTCAGTCAGCATATTTCTACCTAGAAATGCAATTTCCTAAAAGCGGAACAGACTTCTGTCAATCACAGGAGGTTGGTGGCAGCTTATTTGAGGAGGACAGGCTTGTGGTAACGGCTGGAGCGGCATCAGTGGAATGGTATCAAATACAAAACACATGGTTTGATGGCATTCCATTTACTCCGTTCCAGCCATTATTATGAGCCGTCCTCCCATCAGCAGCCTCCACTGGTATCGTTATTGTTCTGTAGTACCTGAAGGTGTGTACTGCCTCTATAACTAATATACTGTATATGTCCAGTTCACAGGATATGCATAGCTGTTGGCTAATATTTCTATTGTCCATTTGTAATAATAAAGAGATCTGGTAGCATAATACTCTATCAATTATTTATTTATATATTATACAGTTGCAACCTACTAGCATACTTACTTGACATGGGCCAGTCTCCCAAACTAGAGCTATTTGTACACAGTTACAGAGACTAGAGACTCCTGGTCAATAGTTCAGCTCAACTGTCTTCTGGTAAATCATTGATACCGATTCAACCCCAAACCCTCACAGCAAAGTCAGCACAAATACAGTATAATCCTTAGAGTGAGGTGGATTATACTGTATTTGTGCTGACTTTGCTGTGAAGGCTTGGTGCAACTGTATAATATATAAATAAATAATTGATAGAGTATTATGCTACCAGATCTCTTTATTATTACAATAAAGTGTGCCTGTGCGTATGTGTGTTCACATCCTGTCCCTGGATGACATACATTAATAGCATGGATCCTAGAAACTCAAACAAGATGGTTACATACAGAACATACAATACTCCCATGCTCCCAGCCAGTCACAAAAATAGGTTCATCTGCATCCATTTCTAAACAGCTACATATAGGTAGTTATACAGTGGGATCAAGCAGTTCTCTTTATGCAGGTAGTGCCAATACTGTGGGAGTCTGGCAAAAGTCCTACTGTTGAGACTGAGGGCCTAACAGTACAGAGCACAACAGATCGATGGAACAGAAAGCCACAGTGATGCTCTACACTATAGGATTATATTACACACACACAGACCACAGACACAGATAGAGACACAGACACAGACACAGATACAGACCACAGACACAGATAGAGGTATTCAGCAGACGCTAACTCTTAAATTACTAAAATGTAAATGTAACATTAGAAACCAGCCTGGCAGACTTTCTAGGGCCACAACACTGTTTATCTCAATGATGTCATGTCAGACCACTAACCAGGGATAACCACTCTCTCGTCTCTTGAATTATTCAGTGACCAAGCCTTCCTTTCGGGACAGGACATCAGTTTAAAGGTAAAGGGGCAGCGCTGTTACACAACACTCTCACAGTAAAATGTTCTGAAGTAGAGAATGTCTAGGAGCACGTCTGTCTCTCCATCTCCCTTCATCACATCCCTTCTTCTCCAGTGAGCTAAAGGGATGATCTACAGAGAGTAATATTCACTTTTCTCTGAGCTTCCTGGGTGTGTTCCTGTCACTTCAACACTATGTGAACACAAACCCTCCTCCTCACAGCTGCCCATGTCCCTTAATGTTGACGATGTGGTTGTTATTGACAAGAAGCAAATGGCTGAGCTCTTAAATCACCACTTAATTAAGTCAGGATTCCTATTTGACTCAGACATGCCTCCTTGCCTGTCCAACATTTCCTCATCTCCCACCCCTTCTAATGTGACTATCCGTGGTGCTTCTCCTTCTTTTCCAACGCCCCACTACAAAGTTTCTGCCTGCAGGTGGTCACTGAGCCCGAGTTGCTAAAGGAGCTCCTTAAACTTGACCCCAAAAAAACATCTGGGTCAGATGGTTTAGACCCTTTCTTCTTTAAGGTTGCTGCTCCTATCATCACCAAGCCTATCGGCAACCTTTTTAACCTGTCTCTCCTTTCTGGGGAGGTTCCCATTGCTTGGAAGGCAGCCACGGTTCATCCTTTATTTAAAGTGGGAGATCATGCTGACTCTAACTGTTATAGGCCTATTTCTATTTTGCCCTGTTTATCAAAAGTGTTGGAAAAACTTGTCAATAGTCAACTGACTGGCTTTCTTGATGTCTATTCTCTCGGGTATGCAATCTGGTTTCCGCTCAGGTTATGGATGTGTCACTGCAACCTTTAAAGGTCCTCAATGATGTCACCATTGCTCTTGATTCTAGGCAATGTTGTGCTGCTATTTTTATTGACTTGGCCAAAGCTTTTGATACGTCTTGTGGGGCGGCTAAGGAGTATTGGTGTCTCTGAGGGGTCTTTGGCCGGGTTTGCTAACTACCTCTCTCAAAGAGTGCAGTGTATAAAGTCAGAAAATCTGCTGTCTCATTCACTGTCTGTCACCAAGGGAGTACCCCAAGGCTCGATCCTAGGCACCACGCTCTTCTCAATTTACATCAACAACATAGCTCAGGCAGTAGGAAGCTCTCTCATCCATTTATATGCAGATGATACAGTCTTATACTCAGCTGGCCCCTCCCCGTATTTTGTGTTAAATGCTCTACAACAAAGCTTTCTTAGTGTCCAACAAGCTTTCTCTACCCTTAACCTTGTTCTGAACACCTCCAAAACAAAGGTAATGTGGTTTTGTAAGAAGAATGCCCCTCTCCCCACAGGTGTGATTACTACCTCTGAGGGTTGAGAGCTTGAGGTAGTCACCTCATACAAGTACTTGGGAGTATAGCTAGATGGTACACTGTCCTTCTCTCAGCCTGCGGTTTTGGTACAGTTGAAGTCGGAAGTTTACATACACTTAGGTTGGAGTCATTAAAACTAATTTTTCAACCACTCCACAAATTTCTTGTTAACAAACTATAGTTTTAGCAAGTCGGTTATGACATCTACTTTGTGCATGACAAGTAATTTTTCAAACAATTATTTACAGACGGATTCTTTCACTTAATCGCAATTCCAGTGGGTCAGAAGTTTACATACACTAAGTTGACTGTGCCTTTAAACAGCTTGGAAAATTCCTGAAAATTATGTCATGGCTTTAGAAGCTTCTGATAGGCTAATTGACATAATGTGAGTCAATTGGAGGTGTAATCAAAAGAAATCAGCCAAGACCTCAGAAAAAACATTGTAGTCTGGTTCATCCTTGGGAGCAATTTCCAAACGCCTGAAGGTACCACGTTCATCTGTACAAACAATAGTACACAAGTATAAACACTATGGGACAACGCAGCCGTAATACCGCTCAGGAGGGAGACGCGTTCTGTCTCCTGGAGATTAACGTACTTTGGTGCGAAAAGTGCAAATCAATCCCAGAACAACAGCAAAGGACCTCGTGAAGATGCTGGAGGAAACAGGTACAAAAGTATCTATATCCACAGTAAAACGAGTCCTATATCGACGTAACATGAAAGGCCGCTCTGCAGGGAAGAAGCCACTGCTCCAAAACCGCCATAAAAAAGCCAGACTACGGTTTGCAACTGCACATGGGGACAAAGATCGTACTTTTGGAGAAATGTCCTCTGGTCTGATGAAACAAAAATAGAACTGTTTGGCCATAATGACCATCATTACGTTTGGAGGAAAAAGGGGAAGCTTGCAAGCCAAAGAACACCATCCCGACCGTGAAGCACGGGGGTGGCAGCATCATGTTGTGAGGGTGCTTTGTTGCAGGAGGGACTGGTGCACTTCACAAAATAGATGTCATCATGAGGAGGAAAATGATGTAGATATATTGAAGCAACATCTCAAGACATCAGTCAGGAAGTTACAGCTTGGTCGCAAATGGGTCTTTCAAATGGACAATGACCCCAAGCATACTTCCAAAGTTGTGGCAAAATAGCTTAAGGACAACAAAGTCAAGGTATTGGCCATCACAAAGCCCTGACCTCAATCCTATAGAAAATTTGTAGGCAGAACTGAAAAAGCGTGTGCGAGCAAGGAGGCCTACAAACCTGACTGAGTTACTCCAGCTCTGTATGGAGGAATGGGCCAAAATTCACCCAACTTATTGTGGGAAGCTTGTGGAAGGCTACCCAAAACGTTTGACCCAAGTTAAACAATTTAAAAGCAATGCTACCAAATACTAATTGAGTGTATGTAAACTTCTGACCCAATGGGAATGTGATGAAAGAAATTAAAGCTGAAATAAATCATTCTCTCAACTATTATTCTGACATTTCACATTCTTAAAATAAAGTGGTGATCCTAACTGACCTAAGACAGGGACTTTTTACTCTGATTAAATGTCAGGAATTGTGATAAACTGAGTTTAAATGTATTTGGCTAAGGTGTATGTAAACTTCTGACTTCAACTGTATGTGCTAAAGTTACATCTAGACTTGGTTTCCTCTATCGTAATCGCTCCTCTTTCACCCCAGCTGCCAAACAAACCTTGATTCAGATGACCATCCTACACATGCTAGGGGCGGCAGGTAGCCTAGTGGTTAGAGCGGACATGCCCCAAACTGACATGTTACATTATTCACAAAAACAAAACCAGTAGTGTCATGTCAGCATTAGTACAGCACAGACAGTCCACATCAATATTATTACAGCACCAAAACAGCATGTCACTTCAACAATGTCCATCGTCTACTGTAAGTAACATGTACACTGGTAGACAGAGACAGACAACCAACCAACCGAAAGACAGACATTAAGACCAACCAGTACCTGTCCTGTGCTGGAGCTTCAGCCACAGGTTGCTGACGTCGTGGCAGAGCAGGGACACTTGGTTCAGGGCCATGCTGAGCCAGGCTCACCTCCTCTAGGTACTACTCATGGTGTAGACGGTCGTTTCAGCCTTATCCTAAAACACACACTATCATGTCTGTCACTGTCTGTTTCACACTCTGTCTCTACAGACACTCCCCTTACACACAAACACCACAAATATTCTCATCCCCCCCTTTCCCAACAGGGTTCTTTGTTTGGCCATGAGGGGACCTTTCAAGTGACAGCCTTGGCCTCAGGGTAACACTGCACAGAGCTCTCTTTCATACACATAAGCACACTTAGACACAGTATGTATTGAAATATGAAGCAAAATATTGAAACACATAGATGCTCTAGCATGCTGGTTGCGTTATAGTGTACGCCTTGTGTCTTTTGTGTGGCGCAAGCCATCGATTAGCTGGGCTGAGTGTCTATTTGTCATGCATAGGTCCACATGCACATACACTACCAGTCAAACGTTTGGACACACCTACTCATTCAAGTGTTTCTTTATTTTTTACTATTTTCTACATTGTGGAATAATAGGGAAGACATCAAAACTATGGAATAACACATATGGAATCATGTAGTAAATCAAACAAGTGTTAAACAAATCAAAATATATTTTACATTTGAGATTCTTCAAAGTAGCCACCCATTGCCTTGACAGCTTTGCACACGAGTGTGCATATCTGTCATCAAGTAGGTGCATCCAAACATTTGAATGATACTGTATGGCCATGTTTGCATGAGAGACTGCCAATGTGTTGTGTGAACTCCCCCGTTGCCCACATCCATGCTCCCTTTGATGTGGTATTGTCCCGTGTCGGAGTCACATGAGTGTGAACACGACACAGTGAAAAATGATCAGGAACAACAGCTGAACTGATCCTTTAAGTCAGGACAGAGGATAAGGAAGAGTGGTGTGTAGGTCCTTTCCCTCAACTGTCCTATCATATTCCCCTAGTGTAATGGAACACCGCCTAATACACCTCTCTGCCTGGAGAGAGGGGAAATAATTCCCTGGGTCAGCCTACTCAATTCTCTGTGTGTGAAGGACAGGAGGGGTTTATTGTACATCCTTCCTCCCTACGCATGAATGAGCTCAATGAACTAATTACATCCCTCTCTATAGACAGCATCACAGACAGACACATCTCACACAACATACCTTGTCATCACAGAGAAACATGCTAGGCTGGTGACATCACAGCAAATAGGCATCATTATAATGTAAACGTTTAGATGCAAATGTAAACAAAGTGACACCATAAAGACAGTCTTGAATGCTTTGGTTAAGAATGTGAAAGGTTTGTGACGTCACAGAAGAGCAGAGTCTCATCACAAAGAGAACAGCACATGATTACCGGTAAACAGGTCTGTGACAATGAAAAGTATTCTTTTTTTAATAAATTTTTCTTCATAATACAAAAATACACAACTTACATTGCTACATCAAACATGTCTTAACAAAACACAGGTATTAACAAGCAAATGCTAAAACCTACAAAAAATATCAATAGAATAATAAAATAAAAAATTTCTAGTGCAATTGTATTCAGTTATACGCTGAGTGGAGATCAGCTCTCGTTAAAAAAGCATGTTCAGTGACATCACAAAGGTACTGTATGTGCATGTGCACATAATGCTTTGTGACATCACAGAGAGAGCAGCACATATGCCCGTGTTTAGGGTGGCAGGTGACAGCAGGCCAGGCGACCCACGGTGGTCGTGGCGATGGATTATACTAATCTATAGCACATGAATCTACACAGCACCCCAAACACACTAACACATAGGAACGATAAGTAGAGCTCAGAGACCTATAACCTCCCTCACACCGTACAGATCCCACTAGAACCATCACCTACTACTGTTCGGTCTAGACACTCCATCTCACTATCCCAACAGGAAGCAGAGCTGAGAGGTCAGAGCTACTTTTTCTCTGGGTCAATTCTACTGGGTACATGTAATGACTATTGATCTAAAGCAGGGTTCCTGTTACTGCTATATGAGCCGATCACCCCACCCAGACAGGTGACTCGGTCCACTGTGTGGCTCAGTGGCTGCTAACAGATGTTGATGGTATTAAGCGATTGATCACTGGAGAGAGACGTAAGCTTCTTCCTTTCATCATGAAACTTCAAAGCTGCAACCTGAGCTGAGGAGAGTAGAAACTAGGGGAACAGGAACACCAAAAGCTACGCAGGAAACTCACAAGACTGAAAATTGTTAACTAAGTACTGTATACACCCATGTGATTGTCACTTTCTGTGATATAGGGTTTCTTCCCTGGCAATATTGGTTACTTATGCCCTGAGGTGATTGGACAGTCTTAGCGTTAGTCAAGCAGCTGCTGACAATAACACACAGACACACGTAACAGCTTTCATCCATCCACCGACTGCTCAGGGGCACTCACACAGTGAACATGGCACCCTCTCACACAACCAACACACACCCATCACACTCCTGGCAGATCCCACAGAGGTATCATCTCTCCCTCCTCCTCCCCTCACTCTATTTTTTCCATTTACCTCGTCTCCTTTCTTCCTTGTCCTCTCTCTCTCTTCCCTTCATCTACACAGTACAATACATTATTAAGCCTTCAGGGCCTTTACAATGGGTGTGGTTGGCAGCAGGTGTATCAGTTGATGATTCCCACCAGGAGCAAAGACACATACGTAGAAATATAATATATCTGTGGATACAGAAACCATTAGAGATCTGGGACCTCTCCCTTTCTCTCTGCCTCTTGAAACGTCTGCCAGTATCGGTAATGATGTCAAAATGACATAGCAAGTGACGCAAAAAGAGTGGATTTCTGCCAAATGCTGTTTTTGAGGCCGGTTTGGATATATAAGAAGTATTTTGAGCTACAATACATACATTATGTACAGTGCATTCGGAAAGCATTCAGACACCTTACATTTTTGTTACGTTTGTTACATTACAGCCTTATTCTAAAATGGATTAAATAGTTTTCCCCCCTCATCAATCTACACACAATACCCCATAATGACAAAGCCAAAACAGGTTTTTAGATTTTATTTTACAAATGTATTACAAATAAAAAACAGAAAAATCACATTTACATAAGTATTCAGACCCTTTACTCAGTACTTTGTTGAAGCACCTTCAGCAGTGATTACAGCCTTGAGTCTTCTTGGGTATGACGTTACAAGCTTGGCACACCTGTATTTGGGGAGTTTCTCCCATTCTTCTCTGCAGATCCTCTAAAGCTCTGTCAGGTTGGATGGGGAGCATCGCTGCACTGCTATTTTCAGGTCTCTCCAGAGATGTTCGATGGGGTTCAAGTCCGGGCTCTGGCTGGGCCACTCAAGGACATTCAGAGACTTGTCCCGAAGCCACTACTGTGTTGTCTTGGCTGTGTGCTTGGGGTTGTTGTCCTGTAAGAATGTGAACCTTAGACCCAGTCTGAGGTCCTGAGCACTCAAAATCAAATCAAATGTTATTGGTCACATACACAACATTTGGCAGATGTTATTGCGGGTGTAGTGAAATGCTTCTGTTCCTAGCCCCGACAGTGCAGTAGTATCAAAAAACAATTCGCAACAATACACACAAATCTAAAGTAAAAGAATGGAAATATATAAATATTAGATCAAGCAATGTCGGAGTGGCATTGACTAAAATACAGTATATGAGATAAGTAAAGCAGTATGTAAGCATTATTTAAACATTATTAAAGTGACTTGGAATCCCTGGCCACTTTAATAAGGGAACACAAGTCTATGTATATAGGGCAGCAGCCTCTATAGTGCAGGGTTGCCTAACCGGGTAGAAGCAGTTCTTCAGTCTCTCGGTCCCAGCTTTGATGCACCTGTACAGGTAGTTTGTGAGGGTTTAGTGGCCAAGCCAAATTTCTTCAGCCTCCTGAGGTTGAAGAGGCGCCGCTGCGCCTTTTTCACCACACTGTCTGTGTGGGTGGACGATTTCAGATCGTCAGTGATGTGTACGCCGAGGAACTTGAAGCTTTCCACCTTCTCCACTGCGGTCCTGTCGATGTGGATAGGGCCGTGCTCCCTCTGCTGTTTCCTGAAGGCCACGATCAGCTCCTTTGTTTTGTTGACGTCGAATGAGAGGTTTCTTTCCTAGCACCACTCTCCCAGGGCCCTCACCTCCTCCCTGTAGGCTGTCTTGTCATTGTTGGTAATCAGGCCTACTAATGTTGTGTCGTCTGCAAACTTAATGATTGAGTTGGAGGCCTGTGTGGCCACACAGTCATGGGTGCAGGTTTTCATCAAGGATATCGCTGTACTTTTCTTCGTTCATCTTTTCCTCGATCCTGACTAGACTCTCAGTCTCTGCCGCTGAAAAACATCCCCACAGCATGATGTTGCCACCACCATGCTTCACCATAGGGATGGTACCAGGTTTCCTCCAGACGTGACGCTTGGCATTCAGGCCAATAAGTTCAATACTGGTTTCATCAGACCAGAGAATCTTGTTTCTCATGGTCTGAGAGTCTTTAGGTGACTTTTGACAAAATCCAAGCGGGCTGTCATGTGCCTTTTACTGAGGAGTGGCTTCCGTCTGGCCACTCTACCATAAAGGCCTGATTGGTGGAGTGCTGCAGAGATGGTTGTCATTCTGCAAAGTTCTCCCATCTCCACGAAGGAACTCTGGAGCTCTGTCAGAGTGACCATCAGGTTTTTGGTCACCTCCCTGACCAAGGCCCTTCTACCCTGATTGCTCAGTTTGGCCGGGCGTCCAGCACTAGGAAGGGTCTTGGTGGTTCCAAACTTCTTCCATTTAAGAATGATGGAAGCCCACGCGTTCTTGGGGACCTTCAATGCTGCAGAAATTACCCTTCCCCAGATCTGTGCCTTGACACAATCCTGTCTCGGAGCTCTACGGACAATTCCTTTGACCTCATGGCATGGTTTTTGTTCTGACATCCACTGTCAACTGTGGGACCTCATATAGACAGGTGTGTGCCTTTCCAAATCATGTCCAATCAATTTAATTTACCAACGGTGGACTCCAATCAAGTTGTAAAAACATCAAGGATAATCAATGGAAACAGGATGCACCGGAGCTAATTGTCTAGTCTCATAGCAAAGGGTCTGAATACTTACGTAAATAAGGCATCCGTTTTTTATTTGTAATAATTTCCCAAAATGTTTTCCCCCCCCCGCTATGTCATTATGAGGTATTGTGTATAGAATGACGATAAAAAATAAAAGATTTTAGAATAAGGCTGTAACTTTTTTTTTTAAAGGAAAAAGTCAAGAGGTCTGAATACTTTCCGAATGCACTGCATAGTCTTGTACCTGTAGATGTGTTTGAGAGTGAAATACATGTTTCTGTTAGTCTTTAACCTTATTTTACTGTACACCATCACCAAAAACTCATTACCTAGAGTAAATACCAGTACCTTGGGTAAACACCAGATGTGAAATACAGTCCTTATGGGGTCATCCACCAAGCAGAGAGCCATAAAACATGTGAACTCAATTTAAAGCTCTAAAACATTTATCTTTGCCAGTCCAACACCAAAGATATAATCCTATTAATCCCTGAGCAGCCATGCTAACTCACTATATGATGACAAAGATTCTATAGAGAAGCTCATCCAACACAGTTTTAAATTAACCCATTGCTTCACAGCATCTGGTTCCTCTTCTGTATAGTCAAACTGATTCATATTCAGTTCTCTTGATCCTGTTCCTTTTTCTTTGACTTCCTCGTGTAGATATTTTACAGCACCATGGCTACGTCTCAAAATCGTATTCTCACACACTATCACCCATATAGTGCACCACTTTTGACCCCTTATAGGGCTCTGGTCAAAAGCTATGCATCCTATTCGGAATGGGGTACAGTTGAAGTCGGAAATTTACATACACCTTAGCCAAATACAGTTTTTCACAATTCAATCCTAGTAAAAATTCCCTGTCTTAGGTCAGTTAGGATAACCACTTTATTTTAAGAATGTGAAATGTCAGAGTAATAGTAGAGAGAATGATTTATTTCAGCTTTTATTTCTTTCATCACATTCCCAGTGGGTCAGAAGTTAACATACACTCAATTAGTATTTGGTAGCATTGCTTTTAAATTGTTTAACTTGGGTCAAACGTTGCAGGTAGCCTTCCACAAGCTACCCACAATACGTTGGGTGAATTTTGGCCCATTCTTCCTAACAGAGCTGGTGTAACTGAGTCAGGTTTGTAGCTTTTTCAGTTCTGCCCACAAAATTTCTATGGGATTGAGGTCAGGGCTTTGTGATGGCCACTCCAATACCTTGATTTTGTTGTCCTTAATAAGCTATTTTGCCACACCTTTGGAAGTATGCTTGGGTCATTGTCCATTTGGAAGACCCAAGCTGTAACTTCCTGAATAATGTCTTGAGATGTTGCTTCAATATATCCACATAATTTTCCTTCTCATGATGCCATCTATTTTGTGAAGTGCACCAGTTCCTCCTGCAGCAAAGCACCCCCACAACATGATGCTGCCACCCCCGTGCTTCACCGTTGGGATGGTGTTCTTCGACTTGCAAGCATCCCCCTTTTTCCTCCAAACGTAATGATGGTCATTATGGCCAAACAGTTCTATTTTTGTTTCATCAGACCAGAGGACATTTCTCCAAAAAGTACGATCTTTGTCCCCATGTGCAGTTGCAAACCGTAGTCTGGCTTTTTTATGGTGGTTTTGGAGCAGTGGCTACTTCCTTTTTGAGCGGCCTCTCAGGTTATGTCGATACAGGACTTGTTTTACTGTGGATATAGATACTTTTGTACCTGTTTCCTCCAGCATCTTCACAAGGTCCTTTGCTGTTGTTCTGGGATTGATTTGCACTTTTCGCACCAAAGTACGTTCATCTCTAGGAGACAGAAGTGTCTCCTTCCTGAGCGGTATGACGGCTGCGTGGTCCCATGGTGTTTATACTTGCGTACTATTGTTTGTACAGAGTACATGGTACCATAGGGCATTTGGAAATTGCTCCCAAGGATGAACCAGACTTGTGGAGGTCTTGGCTGATTTCTTTTGATTTTCCCATGATGTCAAGCAAAGAGGCAATGAGTTTGAAGGTAGGCCTTGAAATACATCCACAGGTACACCTCCAATTGACTCAAATGATGTCAATTAGCCTATCAGAAGCTTCTAAAGCCATGACATCACTTTCTGGAAATTTCCAAGCTGTTTAAAGGCACAGTCAACTTAGTGTATGTAAACTTCTGACCCACTGGAATTGTGATACAGTGAATTATAAGTTAAATAATCTGTCTGTAAACAATGGTTGGAAGAATTACTTGTGTCATGCACAAAGTAGATGTCCTAACCGACTTGCCAAAACTATAGTTTGTTAACAAGAAATTTGTGGAGTGGTTAAAAAACTAGTTTTAATGACTCCAACCAAAGTGTATGTAAACTTCCGACTTCAACTATATATATATATATATATATATATATATATATATATATATATATATATATATATATATATATATATATATGACTCAGAGTATTCGTTTGCACCAAAATAATTATATATATTTCTTTAAAACTTTAACTTGCTTTTAAATGCAGCCCATTGAAAAATTTGAGATAATAGTAAAGGAAATGTTGAATGTCAACAGTGGATTTCCATAGCCACAGTGGACAGAAAATACAACCGACCATTTCATTATCATCTACAATACAGACCAACAATACAGTCTGTAGAGAGGGATTCACATTAAATGGGGGAGAGAAAATAGAACCCTCGCATAAAATACAGAAATAGAGAGGGATCGAGACAGATAGGGAGAGATTTAGTTGATGAGAAAGATAGATAGGGAAAGAGAAATGGTAAGTAAGACAGATGGGGAGAGAGAAAGAGAGCGAGAGAGCAAGAGAGAGAGAGCAATGCTCTAACACTCACTTTGTAACCAGTAGCAGCAACGGGAGAAACGGTAGTATCTCTCCACCTCCTCCAGAGAAATACGAACAGACATCCCTCTTTTCTCCTCCACTGGCCTTAAACACAACTTCAACTCTTCCTCCATACTTCTGTTCTCAGTCTCTCCCTCCATCCATATGTGAGATTCCACCCTCTCCCCCTCTACCTCTATCCTTTTATCTATCTCCGTCCCTCTCTTCATCTTTTCCCATGAATATACATCTGATAATTCCTTCATGTGTGATTCCTCCACTCTCTCCCCTGTCAACCTTGAGTCCAAACCTAACTCTAACTCTCCCTGACGTCCAGGTAAACACTCTAGCTGTCCCTCCATGTTAAGCCAATGATCCTCCTGCTGTCCCTCTATTCGTTCCCCTGAGTCTAGCCCCATCTGTCCTATACTCCGCTCAACTCCCCCTCTACACACAGTCCTGAGTCCAACTCTACCTCACACCCTTCCTCCTCTTCCTCCTCCTAGTTCTGACACCTCTCTCCCCTCCTCTCCTGTAGTCCCCCCCCTCCCCTTCCCCTCTTCCAAGAATCCCTGTCTCCGCTCCTTTAGGTCCAGTTCCATGCAGCTCAGTTCAGGTACGACTGCTGCATTCCCTCTGTGTCGCTCCCTCACTCTCTCTACCTCCGCCCTACCTCTTTACCTCTGCCCTCCTGCTCTCATTCCCACACTCCCTCCCTCTTCGCTCTCAGGCTGTCGGTGATTTATAGCCTGCAGCATGTCACTCAGGCATTACCCTGCCCTGACTTCCTCTTCCCACCTCAGGTTACCTCCTCTAACTACTACACTACAGGACAAAAGCTGACCCTCCCTGCTCATTACCATTTTCTCCTATTCCTGCCCATGTAACTCATGTGTGTTTACCTCAGGATATGACATTTCATGTCATCTGTTACATGAGCTAAACTGGGTCTGCCTCTGCATCTGAAACCAGACATAGTATTTGTAATTGTAGTTATATGCCTGAAACACTCATACCTGGACATGTGTATACTAGTCCCCCTACCCAAGTCAGCGCAGGTACACAGGGATCACAGCTCTGGGCTTGTATTTACAAAGTATCTCCGAGTAGGAGTGCTAGGATCTAATAACAGGTCCCATTATCTTATTCATTATGGTCTGAAATGCCAAATTGATCCTAGAACAGAACTCCTACTCTGAGACTTTGTGAATAAAGGCCCAGGGCTCATTTCTATGTCCTCATTTACCTGCACTAACAGAGCATGGCCTCTCCTCCTGTCCTACCTACCGTCCTGTCCTACCTTATCTCAGCTAATCAGGACCAGCAGGACAAAGACTCTATTCTGACCAGCTTTATTCAAATACCCTAGTCCCATTTAACTATTCACACATTGCATTCTAACAGCACCATTCACCATTTAACCATTCACACACTACATTCTAACAGCACCATTCACCATTTAACCATTCACACACTGCATTCTAACAGCACCATTCACCATTTAACCATTCACACACTGCAATTTAACAGCACCATTCACCATTTGACCATTCACACACACTGCATTTTAACAGGACCATTCACCATTTAACCATTCACACACTGCAATCTAACAGCACCATTCACCATTTAACATTTCTCACACTGCAATCTAACAGCACCATTCACCATTTTACCATTCACACACTACATTCTAACAGCACCATTCACCATTTAACCATTCACACACTGCATTCTAACAGCACCATTCACCATTTAACCATTCACACACTGCAATTTAACAGCACCATTCACCATTTGACCATTCACACACACTGCATTTTAACAGGACCATTCACCATTTAACCATTCACACACTGCAATCTAACAGCACCATTCACCATTTAACATTTCTCACACTGCAATCTAACAGCACCATTCACCATTTAACCATTCACACACTACATTCTAACAGCACCATTCACCATTTAACCATTCACACACTGCATTCTAACAGCACCATTCACCATTTAACCATTCACACACTGCAATTTAACAGCACCATTCACCATTTGACCATTCACACACACTGCATTTTAACAGGACCATTCACCATTTAACCATTCACACACTGCAATCTAACAGCACCATTCACCATTTAACATTTCTCACACTGCAATCTAACAGCACCATTCACCATTTAAACATTCACACACTGCATTTTAACAGCACCATTAACCATTTAACCATTCACACACTGCATTCTAACAGCACCATTCACCATTTAACCATTCACACACTGCAATTTAACAGCACCATTCACCATTTGACTATTCACACACACTGCATTTTAACAGGACCATTCACCATTTAACCATTCACACACTGCAATCTAACAGCACCATTCACCATTTAACATTTCTCACACTGCAATCTAACAGCACCATTCGCCATTTAAACATTCACACACTGCATTTTAACAGCACCATTAACCATTTAACCATTCACACACTGCATTCTAACAGCACCAGTCACCATTTAACCATTCACACACTGCATTCTAACAGTACCATTCACCATTTAACCATTCACACACTGCAATCTAATAGCACCATTCACCATTTAACCATTCACACACTGCAATCTAACAGCACCATTCACCATTTAACATTTCTCACACTGCAATCTAACAGCACCATTCGCCATTTAAACATTCACACACTGCATTTTAACAGCACCATTAACCATTTAACCATTCACACACTGCATTCTAACAGCACCAGTCACCATTTAACCATTCACACACTGCATTCTAACAGTACCATTCACCATTTAACCATTCACACACTGCAATCTAATAGCACCATTCACCATTTAACCATTCACACACTGCATTCTAACAGCACCATTCACCATTTAACCATTCACACACTGCAATCTAACAGCACCATTCACCATTTCTCACACTGCATTCTAACAGCACCATTGACCATTTAACCATTCACACACTGCATTCTAACAGTACCCTTCACCATTTAACCATTCACACACACCGCAATCTAACAGCACCATTCAACCATTCACACACTGCATTCTAACAGCACCATTAACCATTTAACCATTCACACACTGCATTCTAACAGCACCATTCACCATTTAACCATTCACACACTGCAATCTAACAGCACCATTCACCATTTAACCATTCACACACTGCAATCTAACATCGCCATTCACCAATTAACCATTCACACACTGCAATCTAACAGCACCATTCACCATACTGCATTCTAACAGCACCATTCACCATTTAACCATTCACACACTGCAATCTAACAGCAGCATTCACCATTTAACCATTCACACACTGCATTCTAACAGCACCATTCACCATTTAACCACTCAAACACTGCATTCTAACAATACCATTCACCATTTAACCATTCACACACTGCAATCTAACAGCACCATTCACCATTTAACCATTCACACACGGCATTCTAACAGCACCATTCACCATTCACACACTGCAATCTAACAGCACCATTCGCCATTTAACAATTCACACACTGCATTCTAACAGCACCATTCACCATTTAACCATTCACACACTGCAATCTAACAGCACCATTCACCATTTCTCACACTGCATTCTAACAGTACCATTCACCATTTAACTATTCACACACTGCATTCTAACAGTACCCTTCACCATTTAACCATTCACACACACTGCAATCTAACAGCACCATTCACCATTTAACCATTCACACACTGCAATCTAACAGCACAATTCACCAATTAACCATTCACACACTGCAATCTAACAGCACCATTCACCATTTAACCATTCACACACACTGCATTCTAACAGCACCCTTCACCATTTAACCATTCACACACTGCAATCTAATAGCACCATTCACCATTTAACCATTCACACACGGCATTCTAACAGCACCATTCACCATTCACACACTGCAATCTAACAGCACCATTCACCATTTAACCATTCACACACTGCATTCTAACAGCACCATTCACCATTTAACCATTCACACACTGCAATCTAATAGCACCATTCACCATTTAACCATTCACACACGGCATTCTAACAGCACCATTCACCATTCACACACTGCAATCTAACAGCACCATTCACCATTTAACCATTCACACACTGCAATCTAACAGCACCATTCACCATTTCTCACACTGCATTCTAACAGCACCATTCACCATTTAACCATTCACACACTGCATTCTAACAGTACCCTTCACCATTTAACCATTCACACACTGCAATCTAACAGCACCATTCGCCATTTATCACACTGCATTCTAACAGCACCATTCACCATTTAACCATTCACACACTGCATTCTAACAGTACCCTTCACCATTTAACCATTCGCACACACCGCAATGTAAGTCCCTCTGGATAAGAGCGTCTGCTAAATGACTTAAATGTAAATGTAAATGTAACAGCACCATTCAACCATTCACACACTGCATTCTAACAGCACCATTCACCATTTAACCATTCACACACTGCATTCTAACAGTACCCTTCACCATTTAACCATTCACACACACCGCAATCTAACAGCACCATTCAACCATTCACACACTGCATTCTAACAGCACCATTCACCATTCAACCATTCACACACTGCATTCTAACAGCACCATTAACCATTCAACCATTCACACACTGCATTCTAACAGCACCATTAACCATTCAACCATTCACACACTGCATTCTAACAGCACCATTCACCATTCACACACTGCATTCTAACAGCACCATTAACCATTTAACCATTCACACACCGCAATCTAACAGCACCATTCAACCATTCACACACTGCATTCTAACAGCACCATTCAACCATTCACACACTGCAATCTAACAGCACCATTCACCATTTAACCATTCACACTGCATTCTAACAGCACCATTCACCATTTAACCATTCACACACTGCATTCTAACAGTACCATTCAAAGAAAGAGTCTATTCTAACTAACTAACTATCTCCACTATCTCACTCAAAGACTTTATTCTTACAAAACCACTGAAAGGCCTGATTCTTAATGGACCTCTCAATGACAGAGACAGTTCTGACTAAGTATAGTCATTCTGACCCTATTGATAGATGGCATGTGGAATGATGCCATTCTACCACAAATTAGGCCATTCTTACCCATTTTATTTTAATTATCAGACTATTATCTGGCCCTATATACAGGTGCTGTAGCAGTAAAACAGTTAGGTCACAGCTAAGCCCAGAGCTGAACCTATACAACCATATGAATGTTTGTATGTGAGACACGTGTGTTTGCTTTCGCTGACCTGAGGGGGGTTAAGGTTATTAGTGTGTCGGGCATAAAGCCAGAGACATGTATGCCACAAGAGTTATACTGCTCAAATGCTCCCACTTTCTGAGGAGAGAGAGAGAGAGGAGAGAAGAGGAAAGAGGAGTACAGTGGACTACGGAGGTATTTAAGCTTTGGAATGAAGTAATGAATAATGAAGAGTGAATAATGAAGGGTGAAGAGGGAGGGAGAAAATGAGAGAGAGAATACCACACTTATGCAGCACTATTCAATAAAGAGTGATACAGAAAGTATTTAATGATGGATACAAATAGACAAATCAGTACAGTTTGTGTGTGGAGTGAGGTTGCAACAGATACCTGTCAATACTTATGTAGAAAAGCCTGACATTTGACAACCTTCAGTCAGCTATAAAGAGAGAGAGAGACTCATTATGGGCAAAGTCTTACTCTGTTGATGAACCTTGGAAGGAAAGCGAGGTGACAACTGTATTTGTCCCTTTACTCTGTAACATAGTGCTCAGAAACCCAGGGGGCCATTTCAGGGGGTAAACATAAGGTCTGGTTTTCACTCCCAGATAATGGGTTTAACAGAGCTGCTGGGAGGTGAAGATTCTTTAGAAGAGATAGGAGACATACAATAAAGTACAGTACACACTAGCCATACATCAGCCCCTTCCATTTCATACAGCCCATAACGTTGAGTACTTGGCAGAGCAAGAGGTTGCAATGAACAGTGACATTTAGTGAGATCCAGACTCAGTCACTCAGGGCTAAATGTCTGCAAGACCTTCATGGAGAAATAGACTGGCACACATAAACAAGAGTCATGGAGCAAGGCTGAATACATTACAGCAAGGCAAGGTTATACATGCAGTGTAGCTTCGCACTGTAGACTCTCTCTCTCTCACACACACACACACACACACACACACACACACACACACACACACACACACACACACACACACACCTAAGCCCAGAGCTGAACCAATGATTGACTCATGCGATCTCAGTGGCACCAGGGGTAGCTTTTCCACACTGCTGCTACACCACCTCAGAGAGCTCCTCCTGGGCTTCCTCAGCATGTCTCCCCCTGTCTGAAGACCAGACTCTGGAGGTACTCTACTGATGCTATTGCTAACGCTACAGCATGCACTTTATTAAACTACTGTGTACTGTCCATCTGATGAGACTACTGTGTATTGTCCATCTGATGAGACTACTGTGTATTGTCCAACTAATGAGACTACTGTGTATTGTCCAACTAATGAGACTACTGTGTATTGTCCATCTGATGAGACTACTGTGTATTGTCCATCTGATGAGACTACTGTGTATTGTCCATCTGATGAGACTACTGTGTATTGTCCATCTGATGAGACTACTGTGTATTGTCCATCTGATGAGACTACTGTGTATTGTCCATCTGATGAGACTACTGTGTATTGTCCATCTGATGAGACTACTGTGTATTGTCAAACTAATGAGACTACTGTGTATTGTCCATCTGATGAGACTACTGTGTATTGTCAAACTAATGAGACTACTGTGTATTGTCCATCTGATGAGACTACTGTGTATTGTCCATCTGATGAGACTACTGTGTATTGTCCATCTGATGAGACTACTGTGTATTGTCCATCTGATGAGACTACTGTGTATTGTCCATCTGATGAGACTACTGTGTATTGTCCATCTGATGAGACTACTGTGTATTGTCCATCTGATGAGACTACTGTGTATTGTCCATCTGATGAGACTACTGTGTACTGTCCATCTGATGAGACTACTGCTTGGCTGCCTTTTTTTATACCTTTAAAATGGGTCCCAGAATGACTTTTGGGTTTGCACTCTATGCCTGCACGAGCGAGTGTACACCCCCCAGTATGGAGCAGAAAAGCCCACAGGAAACCTTGTGTGTGATGATCTGGGCTCACTGCCCTAAAGAAATCCTTCCAGAACCTCATCCCTAGAGGAAAGGACCCCCCCTTAACCTCACCCCACATTCCTTCCCCTCCATCCCACACAACACATTCTCTCCTACCGTTCCAGTCCCTCCAGGAGTTCCTTCGGCTGGCTTCGGGGGTGAATGGGGAGGCCAGTCCAGAGATGTCCAGGCTCTGGATCATCTGACTCAGTCTGTTCATGATCCGGGAGGGCACCTCACCTGCCCCCTCCCGCAGAAACTCATGGACAGACATGAGGGACCGCGCTGCTCCCACACATCCAGAGGTACCCGACCCGGACCCAGGCAGACCGCTCCGGTACACACTCCAAGAGGTAAGTGACTGGTTCTGGTCCGGATCAGTTGCAATGTACTATCACTCAGAGGAGTGATTCAGCACACACTCACATGCAGGCTGTGTGTAGAGGTGTGGATGCATAGTGTAGAGTGCACACACAAGTGTACAGATAAGTTAGAAACAGGAGTCCAGTTCAATCCAAGCCGAGCCGCAGAGCTAAGTCCCTGTCTGTCACCATGCCTCAGCCAAGACTGATTTCAGAAAGTGCAGTGTGCCCGGCACTGAACACACACACACACACACTCCTCATCACGACCGAGCTAGAGTGAAGCATAAACACTTAAGAGGAGAGAGAAAGAGAGAGAGGGGGAGGAAGAACAGAGGGAGAGGAGGAGAGAAGAGGAGGGGTAGAAAGAGAGGGCAGCCGTTTAAGCACAAATCCCCTTCTGCTGAGGCTAATTATAATCAGCCATCGCTTCTACCACTAATCTCTCTCTCAAGTCTATCCCTTGTTCCATGGTGTACCGTTTGAAACATGTTTAAATGCAAACACAATCAGATATGCCAGTGATCACACATGGCTCAATAGTTCAATGAAAGCTCTGGACTGCTAGAGGATTTAAATCTAGATGAGTGTAGTGGCTAGTCATTGAGTGAGGGAGCTGGTCGTATTGGCAGACTCTCCATCTCTTGCTGTAAATAGAGGAAAAATGGCAGCCGGTTAGTGTCTACTGGGTTTAGGCATATAAGCTTGGAATAGGTTAGTGTGCAGAGATGCGGTGATAGTCAACAGGCAGGCAGGTTAACAGACTGTGGCTGCTACTGTAGGCTGTGAAAAGGTGAGAGGAGTGCCTCTCTCTCCCATACTGATGAGAACACTGCAGAGAAGGAGAGGCAAGACACCACCACTGTCATCTCAACTAGGAATAAGTTGAGAAACACTGATCTGAAACAAGCATAGGCTCCTGGCAACCCTGCTGGTCATAAACCACAGATACAGGAGTCAATGTAAAGCTGACCTTGCTGGGTTTTCAAGCTGGCTCAAATCATGCAACCAGCAAACCAGGAAGATTGTCAGAGACACTCCCTGTTGGAGGGGGGAGAGAGAGCGAGAGAGAGGGATACTGTGTGTTCTGCACTGTACAATTCAACTCAAGCTGCAGACAGCACTGACCTTGCTGATTGAGCTCAGATTGCTCTTCATGTGATTTCTGATCTAAACTGCATCTCGCTGCAGACAGACTCTCAGCTCATCAGGAATATAAAGTGTTGTAATCAGCAGAGAGGGGGCAGAGATGTTAGGCAGCAATCACTTCTGTCCTCACCTCGATTTCCTAACTGGCTGATTTGACCTACTTCTAGTCAATCCACATCCACACTGACACATCTAGATCACAGAAACACTGACTGGGCATTATCTATTGGAATATGTTACTGTGTAGATCATGAGACAGAGCGGTGGCATCGTTGTGCGTGATTGTTCGAGCGCACGTGCACGCATACGTGTGTGTAGGTGGGCCAGTGGGCATGCACGTAGGTGCGTGTGTGTGAAGCTTTGGACAGCCCTATAGAGACAGACCGGTAGTAAAGCCTGCTATAACTGAGCCAGGATTTCTACCCAGGTTTAGGAGGAGTTACCTGGTGCCATCCAACAGGAAGCACAGCTGCCCTCAAAGCTCTGGGTAGAGGGTGCCCGCTTGTACAGCCAGATGGATAAGCAGTTTGCCAGCCTTTAGCAGCAATGGGCATAGAGGGTTAGGAGATCTGTGCAGTTTAGTCTACACATAGTGGGCCATAGACATGCTGGCACTGTTTCATCTGTTTTTTATATTAGTGTCACTAATCTGGTTTATTACGGTGTCCATCTGAATAATGGTTGATTTTGTGCATGACAGTGAAAAGCTTAGTAATTCTAGTTAATAGTTCTGCTCATGGGGTTTACATGCTTGACTGGTTTCAGATCATGTTACAACATTATAACTCAAGGGCTTTATTGACATGGGAAACATATGCTAACCTTGCCAAAGCAAGTGAAGTAGATGATAAACAAAAGTGAAATAAACAATAAAAAAGTTTAAAGTTCCAAAAGAATAAAAGACATTTCAAATGTCACATTATGTGCAAATAGTTAAAGTACAAAAGGGAAAATAAATAAACATAAATATGGGTTGTATTTACAATGGTGTTTGTTCTTCACTGGTTGCCCTTTTCTTGTTGCAACAGGTCACAAATATTGCTGCTGTGATGGCAGACTGTGGTGTTTCACCCAGTAGATATGAGAGTTTATAAAAATGTAGTTTGTTTTCAAATTCTTTGTGGATCAGTGTAATCTGAGGGAAATACATTATGTCTCTGATATGGTCATACATTTGTTAGGAGGTTAGGAAGTGCAGGTTAGGAACCTCATTTTGTGAGCAGTGTGCACATAGCCTGTATTCTCTTGAGAGCCAGGTCAGTCTGTGGCTCTGATGTTAAGGCCGGGGTATGTATAGTTTTTGAGTGCTCTAGGGCAATGGTGTCTAGATATAATTTGTAGTCCTGGCAACTGGACCTTTTTTGGAAGACCATTATTTTTGTCTTACTGAGATTTAGTGTCAGGGCCCAGGTTTGACAGAATCTGTGCAGAAGATCTAGGTGCTGCTGTAGGTCACACACACACAAACACCACACAACAACACAAACACACCATACCTAAACACACACACACACACACACACACACACACACACACACACACACACACACACACACACACACATACAATACCTAAACACACCCACACCATACCTAAACACACACACCCTCACCCTACAACACACACACTCACACACACACACACACCAACACCGTACAACACACACCCCCACACCGTACAACACACACCCCCACACCGTACAACACACACCCCCACACCGTACAACACACACCCCCACACCGTACAACACACACCCCCACACCATACAACACACACCCCCACACACACACCCACACACACACACACCCCCACACACACACCCACACACCCCCACACACCCCCACCCACACACCCCCACCCCCACCCCCCCACCCCCCCCACCCCCACACACACACCCCCACACACACACCCCCACACACACACCCCCACACACACACCCCCACACACACACACACACACACACACACACACACACACACACACACACACACACACACACACCATACAATACACCCCCCCCCCCCACACACCACACACACCCAGGTCACTACCTCATGAAGCTTCTAAGGCACAGCATCTCAGTGCTAGAGGCACCACTACAGACAACCTGGTTCGAATCCAGGCTGTATCAAATGTGGACTCATCAGACCAAATTTTCCAATCACCGTGTCATTGCGAGACGCAGAGTAGGTGAATCGATGACCTCTGCATGTGTGGTTCCCACTGTGAAGCATGGAGGGAGAGGTGTGATGGTGCTTTGCTGGTGACAGTGTCAGTGAGTTATTTAGAATTCAAGGCACACTTAACCAGCATGGCTACCACAGTATTCTGCAGCAATACGCCATCTCATCTGGTTTGCGCTTAGTGGGACTATAATTTCTTTTTCAGCAGGACAATGACCCAACACACCTCCAGGCTGTGTAAGGGCTATTTGACCAAGAAGGAGAGTGATGGAGTGCTGCATCAGATGACCTGGCTTCCACAATCACCCGGCCTCCACAATCACCCGACCTCAACCCAGTTGAGATGGTTTGGGATGAGTTGGACCGCAGAGTGAAGGAAAAGCAGCGAACAAGTACTGAGCACTTCATCAAGGCAAAGGGTGGCTACTTTGAAGAATCTTAAATATAAAATATATTTTTGATTTGTTTAACACTTTTTTGGTTACTACATGATTCCATATGTGTTATTTCATAGTTTTGATGTCTTCACTATTATTCTACAATGTAGAAAATAATAAAAATAAAGAAAAACCCTTGAATGAGTAGGTGTATTCAAACTTTTGACTGGTACTGTATATTCAGTCCATAAAAAAAAGCAAGTACCATTTAAGTTTACATTTATTGAAACCGTAATATCAACTGGCCATATTATGTCGTGGAACACAATCTTCAAAAAGGCAGTAACCTCAGCAGTGGAGCATTCTAGTAAAAGCTATGGCTGTGCAATGTCATAGCTTTGTTTTGTTAATTTAGCAGAAAAGACACTCTTATTTCCCGAGCCCACAGTCATCACACCTATTTTATAGTAAAAAATAAAATGTAATATAACACGACAGAATATTTTTCCAAATGAAAAAAGTTGCCAGTGAAAAGTGATAAACATCTCATGCCTAGAACAGTTATTTACAGAGTGATCATTTGAAATGGGGCTCAATTTGGCGAGTTGAAAGACCAAAATGTGTTGTTTTCGATATACAGACGTTTGATTTAGTTTATTCTGCCTGTTCTTTGGAATTTTCCAAATGCATGAACAATTCCACATTGAACACTGCATGGTGTTGAAATACCGCCACACATTATTTTTTTTGGGGGGGGGTTTGTGCCCCGCAAATGCACATGTAGGCTAGGCCTAAAAATGGAACACTAGAGTCAAAACAAATTAACGTAGTCTTCAAGACCAAATTTCACTTGCCCGTTCGGGCAGCCACAAGCAACATTCCACCAAATAGTTGTAGCCTACAGGCCTATTTGATTTTGTTTAAAGATGGAGCTTTGACATCCGTTCGAGTACTAGAGTAGTACTAGATTACTCATGCCCGTCCTACTACACACAAACTACAGCCCCTCTGAATAATATCTCAAAAGCTTGTATGGTTCTAACGAGCAGACAGCCAAAACATTGACACTGGTGTTGCCTTGGTAACTGTTATTTCTGTATTGACAGTTACAGACTGATATACCACCTCTCTAAGTCTGTCTGACCAAAATCCATATGGCCAATATCAACACTGGAGAGCAGTCCCCCTGGGCCTAAAGCTGATATTGAGCCTGTGTGTGTGTGTGTGTGTGTGTGTGTGTGTGTGTGTTAGAAGACGCCTTTGTTTGCGTGCGTGTGCGGGATCAAGCCATAGATGTGTAACTCAGTAGAAGGCCAGTCCAGCAGGAGTCACATTAATAGGATGAGATGGATTGAGAGGATCATATCTAATAAGTACATCCTGTGGCTAGGGAGGATCATATCTAATAAGTACATCCTGTGGCTAGGGAGGATCATATCTAATAAGTACATCCTGTGGCTAGGGAGGATCATATCTAATAAGTACATCCTGTGGCTAGGGAGGATCATATCTAATAAGTACATCCTGTGGCTAGGGAGGATCATATCTAATAAGTACATCCTGTGGCTAGGGAGGACCATATCTATGAAGTACATCCTGTGGCTAGGGAGGATCATATCTAATAAGTACATCCTGTGGCTAGGCAGGATCATATCTAATAAGTACATCCTGTGGCTAGGAAGGATCATATCTAATAAGTACATCCTGTGGCTAGGGAGGATAATATCTAATAAGTACATCCTGTGGCTAGGGAGGATCATATCTAATAAGTACATCCTGTGGCTAGGAAGGATCATATCTAATAAGTACATCCTGTGGCTAGGAAGGATCATATCTAATAAGTACATCCTGTGGCTAGGAAGGATCATATCTAATAAGTACATCCTGTGGCTAGGGAGGATCATATCTAATAAGTACATCCTGTGGCTAGGGAGGATCATATCTAATAAGTACATCCTGTGGCTAGGGAGGATCATATCTAATAAGTACATCCTGTGGCTAGGGAGGATCATATCTAATAAGTACATCCTGTGGCTAGGGAGGATCATATCTAATAAGTACATCCTGTGGCTAGGGAGGATCATATCTAATAAGTACATCCTGTGGCTAGGGAGGATCATATCTAATAAGTACATCCTGTGGCTAGGGAGGATCATATCTAATAAGTACATCCTGTGGCTAGGGAGGATCATATCTAATAAGTACATCCTGTGGCTAGGGAGGACCATATCTATGAAGTACATCCTGTGGCTAGGGAGGATCATATCTAATAAGTACATCCTGTGGCTAGGCAGGATCATATCTAATAAGTACATCCTGTGGCTAGGAAGGATCATATCTAATAAGTACATCCTGTGGCTAGGGAGGATAATATCTAATAAGTACATCCTGTGGCTAGGGAGGATCATATCTAATAAGTACATCCTGTGGCTAGGAAGGATCATATCTAATAAGTACATCCTGTGGCTAGGAAGGATCATATCTAATAAGTACATCCTGTGGCTAGGAAGGATCATATCTAATAAGTACATCCTGTGGCTAGGGAGGATCATATCTAATAAGTACATCCTGTGGCTAGGGAGGATCATATCTAATAAGTACATCCTGTGGCTAGGGAGGATAATATCTAATAAGTACATCCTGTGGCTAGGAAGGAACATATCTAATAAGTACATCCTGTGGCTAGGGAGGATCATATCTAATAAGTACATCCTGTGGCTAGGGAGGATCATATCTAATAAGTACATCCTGTGGCTAGGGAGGATCATATCTAATAAGTACATCCTGTGGCTAGGATGGATCATATCTAATAAGTACATCATGTGGCTAGGGAGGATCATATCTAATAAGTACATCCTGTGGCTAGGGAGGATCATATCTAATAAGTACATCCTGTGGCTAGGGAGGATCATATCTAATAAGTACATCCTGTGGCTAGGGAGGAACATATCTAATAAGTACATCCTGTGGCTAGGGAGGATCATATCTAATAAGTACATCCTGTGGCTAGGGAGGAACATATCTAATAAGTACATCCTGTGGCTAGGGAGGATCATATCTAATAAGTACATCCTGTGGCTAGGGAGGATCATATCTAATAAGTACATCCTGTGGCTAGGGAGGATCATATCTAATAAGTACATCCTGTGAATAGGGAGGATCATATCTAATAAGTACATCCTGTGAATAGGAAGGATCATATCTAATAAGTACATCCTGTGGCTAGGGAGGATCATATCTTATAAGTACATCCTGTGGCTAGGAAGGATCATATCTAATAAGTACATCCTGTGGCTAGGGAGGATCATATCTAATAAGTACATCCTGTGGCTAGGAAGGATCATATCTAATAAGTACATCCTGTGGCTAGGGAGGATCATATCTAATAAGTACATCCTGTGGCTAGGGAGGATCATATCTAATAAGTACATCCTGTGGCTAGGGAGGATCATATCTAATAAGTACATCCTGTGGCTAGGAAGGATCATATCTAATAAGTACATCCTGTGGCTAGGGAGGATAATATCTAATAAGTACATCCTGTGGCTAGGAAGGATCATATCTAATAAGTACATCCTGTGGCTAGGAAGGATCATATCTAATAAGTACATCCTGTGGCTAGGGAGGATCATATCTAATAAGTACATCCTGTGGCTAGGGAGGATCATATCTAATAAGTACATCCTGTGGCTAGGGAGGATAATATCTAATAAGTACATCCTGTGGCTAGGGAGGATCATATCTAATAAGTACATCCTGTGGCTAGGGAGGATCATATCTAATAAGTACATCCTGTGGCTAGGGAGGATCATATCTAATAAGTACATCCTGTGGCTAGGAAGGATCATATCTAATAAGTACATCCTGTGGCTAGGGAGGATCATATCTAATAAGTACATCCTGTGGCTAGGGAGGATCATATCTAATAAGTACATCCTGTGGCTAGGGAGGATCATATCTAATAAGTACATCCTGTGGCTAGGGAGGAACATATCTAATAAGTACATCCTGTGGCTAGGAAGGATCATATCTAATAAGTACATCCTGTGGCTAGGGAGGATCATATCTAATAAGTACATCCTGTGGCTAGGGAGGATCATATCTAATAAGTACATCCTGTGGCTAGGAAGGATCATATCTAATAAGTACATCCTGTGGCTAGGGAGGATCATATCCAATAAGTACATCCTGTGGCTAGGGAGGATCATATCTTATAAGTACATCCTGTGGCTAGGAAGGATCATATCTAATAAGTACATCCTGTGGCTAGGGAGGATCATATCTAATAAGTACATCCTGTGGCTAGGAAGGATCATATCTAATAAGTACATCCTGTGGCTAGGGAGGATCATATCTAATAAGTACATCCTGTGGCTAGGGAGGATCATATCTTATAAGTACATCCTGTGGCTAGGAAGGATCATATCTAATAAGTACATCCTGTGGCTAGGAAGGAACATATCTAATAAGTACATCATGTGGCTAGGGAGGATCATATCTAATAAGTACATCCTGTGGCTAGGGAGGATCATATCTAATAAGTACATCCTGTGGCTAGGGAGGATAATATCTAATAAGTACATCCTGTGGCTAGGAAGGAACATATCTAATAAGTACATCCTGTGGCTAGGGAGGATCATATCTAATAAGTACATCCTGTGGCTAGGGAGGATCATATCTAATAAGTACATCCTGTGGCTAGGGAGGATCATATCTAATAAGTACATCCTGTGGCTAGGGAGGATCATATCTAATAAGTACATCCTGTGGCTAGGAAGGATCATATCTAATAAGTACATCCTGTGGCTAGGGAGGATCATATCTAATAAGTACATCCTGTGGCTAGGGAGGATCATATCTAATAAGTACATCCTGTGGCTAGGGAGGATCATATCTAATAAGTACATCCTGTGGCTAGGAAGGATCATATCTAATAAGTACATCCTGTGGCTAGGGAGGATCATATCTAATAAGTACATCCTGTGTCTAGGCAGGATCATATCTAATAAGTACATCCTGTGGCTAGGAAGGATCATATCTAATAAGTACATCCTGTGGCTAGGGAGGATCATATCTAATAAGTACATCCTGTGGCTAGGAAGGATCATATCTAATAAGTACATCCTGTGGCTAGGGAGGATCATATCTAATAAGTACATCCTGTGTCTAGGCAGGATCATATCTAATAAGTACATCCTGTGGCTAGGAAGGATCATATCTAATAAGTATATCCTGTGGCTAGGGAGGATCATATCTAATAAGTACATCCTGTGGCTAGGGAGGATCATATCTAATAAGTACATCCTGTGGCTAGGGAGGATAATATCTAATAAGTACATCCTGTGGCTAGGGAGGATCATATCTAATAAGTACATCCTGTGGCTAGGAAGGATCATATCTAATAAGTACATCCTGTGGCTAGGGAGGATCATATGTAATAAGTACATCCTGTGGCTAGGAAGGATCATATCTAATAAGTACATCCTGTGGCTAGGGAGGATCATATCTTATAAGTACATCCTGTGGCTAGGAAGGATCACATCTAATAAGTACATCCTGTGGCTAGGGAGGATCATATCTAATAAGTACATCCTGTGGCTAGGGAGGATCATATCTAATAAGTACATCCTGTGGCTAGGAAGGATCATATCTAATAAGTACATCCTGTGGCTAGGGAGGATCATATCCAATAAGTACATCCTGTGGCTAGGGAGGATCATATCTTATAAGTACATCCTGTGGCTAGGAAGGATCATATCTAATAAGTACATCCTGTGGCTAGGGAGGATCATATCTAATAAGTACATCCTGTGGCTAGGAAGGATCATATCTAATAAGTACATCCTGTGGCTAGGGAGGATCATATCTAATAAGTACATCCTGTGGCTAGGGAGGATCATATCTAATAAGTACATCCTGTGGCTAGGAAGGATCATATCTAATAAGTACATCCTGTGGCTAGGGAGGATCATATCCAATAAGTACATCCTGTGGCTAGGGAGGATCATATCTTATAAGTACATCCTGTGGCTAGGGAGGATACTATCTAATAAGTACATCCTGTGGCTAGGGAGGATACTATCTAATAAGTACATCCTGTGGCTAGGAAGGATCATATCTAATAAGTACATCCTGTGGCTAGGGAGGATCATATCTAATAAGTACATCCTGTGGCTAGGAAGGATCATATCTAATAAGTACATCCTGTGGCTAGGGAGGATCATATCTAATAAGTACATCCTGTGGCTAGGTAGGATCATATCTAATAAGTACATCCTGTGGCTAGGGAGGATCATATCTAATAAGTACATCCTGTGGCTAGGGAGGATCATATCTAATAAGTACATCCTGTGGCTAGGAAGGAACATATCTAATAAGGGTATTAGATAATATCTGATATTATATCTATGTAAGTACATGGTGTCCATAATACACATAAAATGCACAACTGATATAGCCCATCATCTTTTAAAAACTCACAAAACTCCATGACAACCAGGCTTAGAACACTCACAGCAACAGTTCATGTTTGCAATCTGTGTGTAAACCTGCACCAAAATACCGTAGAAATGTATGATGGATGTACATTATGACCAAAACCATTTTACACATACATGACATATGGTAAAAACATGGCTACGGTAGGAAGGAATGTCAGTGACAGAGGAGATGTTATGTACCTCTAAGTTAGGAAAGATGCTGAGAGATATAGACGTGAAGTAACATGTTCTGGGTCACCTGGTCTTCTATTACAGACCTATACATTTACTGTTGTTAAATAAACACTGGTAACTTCAGGACAGTGGTGAAAGAAATAGGGCAATGCGGTAACAGAACACAATCATCTGTTTACACCCATGTTTGAGTCCTATATGACATGGTTATTGTAATACAGTAATAACCATGTAATACAACAGGTATGGTAGTTATGTTAGAGAAAAACCTCTATGTATCTATCGATCTAAACTGATCAACCAAACTATTCAAGAGCTGCACGGGTACTGACACTCTAAAACAAATAAATGTAAAGACATGACGTCTCCCCATGACAACAGGCTGGAAAAACCAAGCCAATTCTAGAGCCGTTACATCCCCCTGCAGAGGTCCCGATGACTTAGGTCAATATTACACTGCATACACAAAAACACGTTACATTTCAGCTCTAAAACACAGCTTCACAGAACATAGCTAAGTGTGCTCCCATACCAGTGATGGGTCTGTCATTGGCAAGGATAACATACAAACCAATTAGTGTACAACTACGCCACATATAGCAATGTTTTAATAGTCATACTGTTGTTAGGTAAGGCTACACCATCTTCTCAGACATGTTTAAAATGTTGTGTTTAAAATAAGCATGTTCTTGTTACCTACGTTTTGGCTGGTCATGCTCTTGTTACCTACGTTTTGGCTGGTCATGCTCTTGTTACCTACGTTTTGGCTGGTCATGCTCTTGTTACCTACGTTTTGGCTGGTCATGCTCTTGTTACCTACGTTTTGGCTGGTCATGCTCTTGTTACCTACGTTTTGGCTGGTCATGCTCTTGTTACCTACGTTTTGGCTGGTCATACTCTTGTTACCTACGTTTTGGCTGGTCATGCTCTTGCTGTACATGTTTCAGGAAACCCTTTCTTAACAACAGTACCTCCTGTATGTTATTCAGATTCCTATTGTTAGCGATGCTGTTGATACACACCTATGTTTTGGGTGACCAGTCGGAGTCTCTCCAGCATCGTTCCTAGAGCCATCTCCTCCGTCTTCATCCACAGGATCATCCTCAGGAGGGGGAACGGGAGCCCTGCTAACCAGAAAAGGGACGCCGTGGCTGGAGAGAGATTGAGCTTGCTTGCCTGTCTCCCTGGTGCTTCAGACAGCCGATGCTGTGGAGGAGGGAGAGAGGGACTGGCGTAGCTGCTTCTCCCAGGGGAGAAGAGGCAAGAGGGGGAGACTGCACAGTCACTAGCCCAGGGTAAGGATGCTACTGGGGGGGGGGGCTTGCCTGGCTGGCTCGCACTACAGATGGTGTGGAGGACGTGAGTGGAGAGAGGGGTGCTGGAGAAAGGAGAGAAGAGAGAGTAATGTTTTAGAGAAGAGATAGGATGCTGGCTGCAGAGAGGATGGGGAGGATGCTGAAGCTGCGATGGATGCAGACGTCCCCAGCTGGAGTGACAGAGAGATGCAGAGTGGAGGATGCCGGCACTGGAGAGGAGGAAAAGAGGGGGCTGGGTCACAGATGCACTGCATGCACCCTCAACATGCACACACAATGCAGATCTAGAGGAGGGGAGAGGAGCGCGATTGCAGCCAAGTCAGATTTTTGCACTCATACACATCACACACACAACTGATAGGACTGAGGCTTGGCTGCAGTCACAACGAGGAGAGAGGTCAGTTTGATTTAAAGTCTCCCTGCAGCTCTGAGAAAGGACATGACTGCAATAGATGGAGACAGTGAGGGGGGAGGGGTAGAGAAAATGTAAGAGAAGAACATAAAAAGGTTTACCTCATCCCCATTAAGAGCATGATGGTTATCACTTGCTGTTATCATTCATTATCTGTGGTTGTTTTCTATGTGGGCTCTGAGATTAGCTGTCCTCCATCACAACCATGTGGCCATCCTGTGCCATTACAACACATTACTGTGGTGCACTGGGCCAGAACACTGGGCCCGCTCAACTTAGTCAGGTCATATATATATCCTCCAATAAGAATGCAGTTACTGTGACATACAGGATGGAGTCTGACAAACTGGTGTGTTAAATAATGTATTTATTACAAGCAGAATGACAGTACAGAGCTTTGTCCTCATTCGCTACAGATAGGCTGGCAAAATGTCAACAAAACTTATTTTTCAATCTTTGTAGAAAAACAAGCTCGAAAACTGCTCACGGATACAAACAATGTAGGTTTGTATGTTACGCAGAATACCGTTTGACTTTGAGGGCACAGTACAGTAGTTGACACTTCATTTGTGAGAGTATCACAAGTTCAGGAGCAGTATGGTGAGAGCACCTAAAGTTGTGCTGATAAAGCAGTGGACATTCTGGTCAGCAACAGTCACAAGGCTGGTGTGGTTAACCAATGCGAGAGAGAGAGAGAGAGAGAGAGCGATAGAAGTCCCAAATCTTCATTGACTAATCAAGTTATTTGGTCACACTTTTTCTCTCACTATGATATTTAAAACAAAAAAGTTCAATACAAAGAGTTTATGAGATGAGTGACTTGTAGAAATATAATCTTTGTGGGTGACTAGTCTATTTATAAAACTCAGTGTACTTACAGTAGTAAACCTTATTTTGAGGGATCTGAGGTGTACAAAGTGCTGTGTGTTTCATTCACTTCTAAAGTCTTCAGTGTGTTTATTCTGTGGGTCTACTTTTGAATTTTGTCTGTTCCAAAACCGAAAGCAATATCCAAATAAATAGAGTTAAAATAGAATCTTCTCCCCTGGATACAAAAGTATCAATAGAATATATTTTGATTGATATATATTTTCAATAACATGGATAATTGTAATAATAACTACCTACTACTACTACTACTAATAATAATAATAAGTGACAACGTGATGATTTGACCTCTCATCCAATGAGTAACAAACAGTGAATACTCTCCCCATAACCACCTGCCTGAGTGTTCCAGCTACATTGTATTTTGGCTAGCCTCTAGTAATGATAAGAACATCAGACAATGCATGACTTCCATAAAAACATGACCAAATATTCTTTACAGTGGCTATATGACATGCACGATAACACCTTTGCAATCCATGTCAGTAAGCCCAACCGAAGGCTTCTAGTCATAATACAAACAAACAAAAAACCTCAACTCGGACCTTTAACAAAATCCCCAAAAGGAGAGAGTTGTGACAGAAGATATACAGGCCTATAGATATTTGTTGTGTGTGTGTGTGTGTGTGTGTGTGTGTGTATCAGCACTCAGCAGACATATAAACATACAAAGATGCTTATGATCCAATGAATTTCAGTCGCTCACTAACACCACAGACGAGCTTTGGACAAAGGCAGACGTTTCACCTCATACGTTTACATGTTAGAAATGTGGAAAATAGATTCATTAAATCACAATCTACTATATAGAGGATGTGGCAAACCAATCATTTATATGACATTCTAGAAAGATGGATTTGATTGTGACACCGCTGTTCGATTCAAGTCTCCAAACCATACCCCATTTATACATAGATACCTCTATTAGTTGAATTTACATCCATACATGATAAACAACCTACATTCATAATATACCATATAAAATACCTAATTTGATAATCGAACATGTATAAATAGTCATAACACAATGCGATAAAGACACATCATACTAGGAATACAGACAAGAACCTTTGCATAACAGAGAATACACAATCTTTAGACAACAAACATAACGCAAGCAACACTGACTAATCAGTCATTGAAACATCCATGAAATAACCCTATCAGCCTGTGTACAGGGCATAGCTACCATAGCTTTCTGTCTGACCCAAACAGAGTGCTGTTACAGTGTATGGCCACATGGTGGCCTGAGTGAGTAGAAAAAGTTTATAGAGTACTACAGTATGATTCATAATACCCATAAAAACTAGCGGTCAAACAAGGAAATGGTTCCAATTATTTTTCCCATAGTGGATTTTAGAAACACTTAAAATAAGGGCTGTGTTTCGTGTAGGCTTACCCTGGCGTGATGTTTTGATAACCGTGTAAATCTCTCTAGGACAAGGTGACTTATCAATATATTTGCCTGTAATTTAACCTCCAAAAATGAAACACTAGTTAGCCACATTAGCAGCTATCATAAAGAACTATCAATGCCATGATAATCTGGACAAGACTACTGAATAAAAGTAAGAATTTCTGGATTGACTATCTAATGTTAACTAAATTGGTAATGAATAAATTGGCAACATTTCTTTAAATTGACAATTCTGTGAACGGTCTTGTGCAAGTTTTAAATTGACAATACCTGTTAGCAAAGGTGTCAGCTAGAGATGACATGCAAGAGCTTGCAGAGATTTATAGTCTTACATGCCTACTTTGATGCTAATTAGCATTTTCGAATCAAAGTAAATGGAGCCAAATATATTGATACAAGTCACCTTGTCTGTCAGAGAGATCTACATGGATATCAAAACATCACACCAGGGTAAGCCTACATTTTCCCCTATGGGAGAAATGAATGGTGGAAAAATGATTGGAACCATTTCCCTATTTGACCGCTAGGTTTTATGGGTATTATGACACCTCAACTGTGGGGCTCTATGGGAGATAGTGGTGCTATGCAGGATTATGATAGATGATGGGTATGCGAGAGGTTGTGTCTGTGTGTGTGTGTGTGTGTGTGTGGGGGGGGGGGGGGGTTAGAGAGATAAATGATGAAGAGAAAGAAAAGAACACTGACAATAAGAGTGAGGGAGAAATGGAGAAATGGAAGATGCTCCACCACACACACACGTCAGACCAGTTCCCACACTCACCAGCCACTAAACAAGCTGCACAGCTCCAGTTGGCGATACACAGTACATCTATACCAGTGGAGATGAGAGATTGTGGATTAAGGCAGGGTGGCTTGTATTCTACATCCCTCTTCTGATCCTCTTCTATCCCCTCTTGCCCAATCACAAATGGACCACTAACCTCCCATCCCCTAGGCCCTTGTGTACATCTATGCTAGTTGCTCCATCTTGTCCCTTGAAAGGCTTGGTGGAATTTTCACCATACTACATACACCTATTCAATGCTTTCAGATTTACACAGGTGCACTGCGGACTAGGGGATAGGGGCAAAGGGAAGATTAGGAATGGGTTATAAATATACTGATAGATGTGTAAGGCTTTATAGAACCATGACCGGTTCACCACACGTGCGACATTGTCCCGGACCTGCTGTTTTGGACCCTCTCTCTTTTATAATCTCCACTTGGCACAGCCAGAAGAGGACTGGCCAACCCTTAGAGCCTGGTTCCTCTCTAGGCTTCTTCCTAGAGAGTTTTTCCTAGCCTCTGTGCTTCTACATCTGCATTGCTTGCCGTTTGGGGTTTTAGGCTGGGTTTCTGTACAGCACTTTGTGACATCTGCTGATGTAAAAAGGGCTTTATAAATAAATGTTATTTGATTTAGAATAGATAGATACACCACTAGAGTGAGAGTTATACAATTCCATTATTCTCATTTGGCTCCTAGCCTGCTGTTATTGTTATATTAAGGCAGAGGTATCCCCCCAAGGTTTCCGCTAGGAAAATGTGGCGCCGGAAACATTAGCTTCTTTTAAAACATTGCTGTGGATTATTTCAGATCACAAGCTCATAGGCCTAGACTAAGCCTATTTGGGAAGCCCGCAATTTGGGCAGCACGCTTGAAAATAGGCCTAGCTGATTATTGAGTTGCAGCTGTCAGTCAAAAGCATATAAAATATGTGAGAAGATAGTGTCTTGAGTATAATTTAAAATGTTGAGACAAGGGGCGAAGATATAGGTGAGTCTCTCTCCAGAATGTCTCAGCTGTCTCCCGCCAATTCTTCAGCATTCATTGTTTCATTGTGTGAATTGTTCAATTCCCCATTACATATGTCACCAGTAGTAAATGTACTGATAATCCTCATAATTTGTTTACATTAATTTCTGTTAATGATTGTATTAATTAGTCATTTGCCGTTCTCATTCTCAGAGTGGAAACATAAACCAGCTATACTTGTGAGAAACAAGTTTTGGTTTATTTCATTACCATCGTTTATGAGATTTGTCAATATTTGCATTGTTGTTTATTTGGAGTGCTCCATGTGCGCAATAAGCATGTGTCTGGTTTCTCTGTCCTGTTAATGTTGAAGGAGCGCGCTCCTGAGCATGTGTCTGGTTTCTCTGTCCTGATAATGTTGAGGGAGCGCGCTCCTGATCATGTGTCTGGTTTCTCTGTCCTGATAATGTTGAGGGAGCGCGCTCCTGAGCATGTGTCTGGTTTCTCTGTCCTGATAATGTTGAGGGAGCGCGCTCCTGAGCATGTGTCTGGTTTCTCTGTCCTGATAATGTTGAGGGAGCGCGCTCCTGAGCACGCATAGAAGTCCCTGGCCTGCTGCACGGAAAGGTAGGAAAGTGTTTAACATCCATTGCGATTTAAATATTAAAACTATAATTCCTCACAGTAAGCTTTTAATTTCCCCCCCCCAACAATCTCCTCCTCAATAGTCACGAATCCTCGTGTGAAAGAGCAATGGAAGTTATAGGCCTACTGCTGCATTGGCCTATAGGCTACGAGTTCCATGTGCTCAATAATTTAGCCGCCAATGGATCACGGCGTATCAATGTGTCCATTTGGCAGAAGCTGGTGGTCTCCCATTAGCTGACTTAGATCATTTTAATTAACATTTTTATGATTAACCACGTGAAAATTATTTTGAAAAACAACAAGGTTTTAAATTAAACTGTCCCACGAAAATACTTACATAAAAATCATAACTGGTACACAGAACTGTAGAAATTGTAGGATAAATTGTAAGCTTCCCCAAACTTAATTTCCTCCATGTTACCATGTTTGGATTTTGCCTACAGGCTACTTTGAAGCCACATAAGACATGCCTCTGAATATGAAATAAAATATTCAGATTTCAAACAATGAAGTATGTTTTCAAAATGCATACTGCCTCCAGCTCACATTGTAAAATGGTGGGTGACGCACTGATAGCCTGTTGCCTGCACTTGAATGGTGAATGGGACACAGGCTTCAATTACCAGCTGAGAAATAAAAATAGTAGCTCTTTCTTTAAAAAAAACAACATATGATTGCATTTAGAATTGTTGCACAATGAATGGGTTTATAAAAGCACGTTTTAATCCAGCAGCAACCAGCTGAGGAGCTGCAGGAGAAATCCCCCTCAAAATAGGCTCTGTATGCTGTGCACATGTGATAGTTGTGTTGGATAAATAAGATACATGATGACTAACGAGAATACACAGGCCAATTTAATTCCACTAAATTATACAAATTAACCTATAGGCCAATACTCATGATGGTCAAATGTATTTCCATCGACTGGTATTAACATCAATGAATAAAAAGCATTATTTTGCAATGGGATTTTTTTTATCCTGTTCATTTTGGCCTGGAACAGCTTTATTAACTTATGGGCTTTTCTTTAAAAATCGGTCAAAAGCTTGGCAATTGGAAACCGTGACACACACGCACGCACGCACAGAATAACAGAGGTCTTCCTCCCCAGAACATTTTGCAAAGCAACACCAGTTATTTCAACAAAAAGAGCAAAATGGAGAGACAGTAAAGAAAGTTAAAAACAAGAGAAACACAGTAAATAAAATGGAAACAGAAAAGGCCGGTCCATTTGATATTGTGACACAGTACGATTCCATTGTGTAGAAGAGACAGACATTCAAATACAGAATTTCTCGTTTTGTTCAGTGAGAGTTTTCCTTTTGGATTCAAGTATTTTCACATGAAGAGTAGAGTAGTATAAAGTAGGGTAGTGGGGTAGAATAGATTATCATAGTAGAGTAGAGTAGAATAGATTAGTAGAGTAGAATAATAGAGTAGTTGAGTAGAATAGAGTATAGTAGTAGAGTTGAATAGAGTATAGTAGTAGAATAGAGTAGAGTAGATTAGTAGAGTAGAATAGAGTAGATTAGTAGAGTAGAATACAGTATAGTAGTAGAATAGAGTAGATTAGTAGAGTAGAAGAATAGCGTATAGTAGTAGAGTAGAATAGAGTATAGTAGTAGAGTAGTGTAGTAGAGTAGAATAAAGTAGCAGAAGAGTAGAGTAATAGAGTAGTGTAGTAGAGTAGAGTAGTAGAGTAGAATTTGTCTATAGTAGAGTATAGTAGTAGAGTAGAAGAATAGAGTAGATTAGTATAGTAGTAGAGAATAAGAATAGAGTAGATTAGTATAGTAGTAGAGAATAAGAATAGAGTAGATTACTATAGTAGTAGAGAATAAGAATAGACTCTACTACTCTATACTCTATTCTACTCTACTACTATACTCTATTCTACTACTCTACTCTACTACTATACTCTATTCTACTACTCTACTCTACTACTATACTCTATTCTACTACTCTACTACTATACTCTATTCCACTCTACTACTCTATTCTTCTAGTCTACAACTTTACTATATTATTCTACTCTACTACTATACTAAAGTTGTAGACTAGAAGAATAGAGTAGTAGAGTGGAATCGAGTATAGTAGTAGAGTAGAGTAGTAGAATAGAGTATAGTGGTAGAGTAGTAGAATAGAGTATAGTAGTAGAGTAGAGTAGTAGAATAGAGTATAGAGTAGTAGAATAGAGTATAGTAGTAGAGTAGAATAGAGTATAGAGTAGTAGAATAGAGTAGTGTAATAGAGTAGAATAAAGTAGCAGAAGAGTAGAGTAATAGAGTAGTGTAGTAGAGTAGAATAGAGTAGTAAAGTAGTAGAATAGAATAGTAGAGTACCGTAGAGTAGTGGTGTGGACTGGGATCAGGACCAGACTGAAATAGAACTATGACAGGACCAATGGGAAGCAGCTTGGAGGTCACAAAGGCGTCCGCATGCTTCCCAGCCGAAACAGTTCGGAAGAGTTTGTGCATATATTATGACGACATTTTCTGAAATGTTTATCCTTTTGGACTTTGGGAAGAGTTTTTTCGGCTGTTCAGGGACACAACATGTTTTCTCGAGGCAAGCCGAAGTCGGTGATTGGTCAACAGTAGGATTCTTCAATAAAGTCTTTGTTGTCATTCAACGTGACAAATAATTTTCATGCACATTTTTTCATTGATAAATACTGCACCAATCATCTTAGTTAGATGTAAATTGCTCAACTAAGATCTCATCGGCAAAAACGTCAAAATTTCACGAGTTCTTAGATTATTTCTGTCTATTTTGAGGAATTGTATGCTGGCTACGTCATCTCAAAACGGACATACATTTTGTATTGATTTTTCAAGCGAAAGTCTTAAAGGAGTATGCAAGCGCACTCGTTACATTCTCGGCAAGGCGCCAGCCGAACTGAAGCATGTGGAAGCCTCAAATCGTATCCGCTTCCGAATGGCTGACAATGCACATGGTAAATGTTTCATGTTTGAGGAGTATGTGAGAATTAGTGAGCGTTTGTGTGTATGCATTGTTTATGAGTGGAACACAAATCCATAGTATTTGTAGGTTTAGGTCACATATTGGTCTCGGTGTGTCACACCGAGGTCTCTGGCCCTGCTGGGTAGTAGGCAAAGCCAGCCCGAGTTTACGGAGCACGTAGGGGCTGAGGGTGCGGAGGTCTGCCCCACCCCCATCAGCCCAGTGGGCCAATACCAGTTTGTGGGGGAAGAACTCAGACCTGTGGAGTGTTAGGGGCCCCGGAACCCCAAGGTGAAGGTGGGAGGAGTCAGTGCTCTCCCGTTTGGAGGAGGGGCCAGAAGGGCGAGAGGACACGGGGGTCAACTCTGCTACACTGCTCTGCAACAGCTCATCAATGTCCTGGAGAGAGGGAAGGAGGGGATAGAGAGAGGAAGTGGTAAGACCTACTGAAAATACCCTGGTCTGTTTCATGTTCAATTCACATTCAGGTGATCAGCATGCAATAAAAATGAAAGATTAACATACATGCTGTACCATTTTCCAACCCCAGAGGTCAAAAGTACACTGATGTGGCCTGGGGATTTTATTCAATCAAATGTATTCAATAATAATCAATGGCAATGTTTTCCTATGTATTTAACTTTATCTCCATGTTTAAGATACCAAATGTATTTATCTGCACAAAATGTATGTGTGGCATTGCCTCTGAAACCCGTGTTGACACGGACAGCATGTGAGTGATCCAATAACAATATATTTACCTTTAAATTATTATTTATTATTTATTTAATCTTTATTTAACTAGGCAAGTCAGGTAAGAACAAATTAGGCTACCTAAGAGCATCTCTCAGCAGGACAGAAGGAAAGCCAGAAAAGGCCTCTGTATCCCAAGTTTGTTTACAATACAGTACCAGCCCAAGCCAGTCACCCTGATCCTGCAGGCTAACCACCCTAAAGCACTGGAAGAGAATCATCACACGTAAACCACCCAGAAGGCCCCATGCGTTGCATTCCATGGTTGTGATTTGTCCCAAACCAGCTAGCAGTGAAGAGCCTCTAGCAGGAAATGAAATGTCCCCAATACCCTTCAAAAGGTCCCAGCGTTCAGGAAGGTACATGCCCAATCACAAAGCGTAAACCATCACCCACCAAGATGTACCCCACAGTTACCGTAACAACCCTCGCCATCTGAGGGGGCGTGGTCTAGGGGCTGGCTGAGAAGGTAGTTAGGGTTGTGTGACATCATGGAGTCATAAGTCCTGGCAGCTCGCACCCCTTCACCTCCTCTTTCCTCCTCACAGGTCCTAGCAGGGCAAAGCATGTCGCTCTCACTGCCTCCACCACCAGCAACAGGACTGGGGTCCGGGCCCGTGGCCGGGGACACACTCCCCTCACACACGCCATCAGCCCTCACCCTCTGTGGGCAAACAGTAAGGGTGAGAAGGGGTCAGGAACCAGGAGGCGGTTCCGAATAGAAGACATGCGGTGAACCACTGCACTGTAACTAACATGATGATAGCCCTTCAACTTCCCAGCGTACTGCTAGCAATAATCTGTCTGTTGTCACGGAAGATTAGTCTAGCGTCGGTGTGCCACACATGCTAGCAAGTTAGCATTTGGACGGAATAACACATCAACGTACATTTTAAACATGAATATACAATACATACAGTGCTACATTTGAATAGCATCCATAGGGGAACATGATGAGAATGACAGGCTGAGTATTGTACTGGGTGAGGTTGTAAAGCTAGCGAGATGCTAACAGAAGGCTAGTGATAGGTTAATAAGGTTATGAAATCAGTGATTAGAGCTTGTTATCAGCTGTAGCATGATCAGCAGTAGCATATTTTAGCAGTATGAATGTCAGTATTGTCTGGCACTTGAGTTCAATTGTTTGACATAGAAATGGAAGCCCCGGATGGGAACACTATTGTGATTGACTTTGGAAAGTTGGGAGTGAAATGTTGAAACTGATGTAACTCAATGACGGTGGAACACTGACGTGATATTGACGAAAGTGTTTAAGCGGAGTCACCTCCTCCTCTTCTGCAGTCTCTCGGCCAATCAGAAACTCAATCTGCTGTCGGACTGAGTGAGCACGAAGATGGTGGATAGCTCCACGGTAAGGCACGGGCGATTGGACTGCCATTGCCATTGCCCAGGGTGATGGGGTCAGAGGGCGGAGGGAGACAGAGGGAGGGGTGGGGTGAGGAAAAAGATAGAGACAGGAGAGATTGAAGGGGGGCGATTAGGAAGCAAAGCAGAGGCAGAGAGGGAAGAGAAAAGTAGAAAGGAATCAGTCAGATTTAGCTACAGATCTGAAAGCATTGGATAGGTATAAGCAATGTGATATTTGCTTCACCTTGCCTTCTGATAGGCTTGGTGGAATCTTTGCCACATTTCAAACACCTATGCAATTGTGACAGGAAGTAGTAATAATAGGTGGTGAAAGGTGGAGGAGTTTTAGCAATACAGTGTGGGTTAACAGAGGGTCAATCTACACTGAACAAAAATATAAACGCAACATGTAAAGTGTTGGTCCCATGTTTCATGACCTGAAATACAAATTTTTCATACGCACAGAAACCTTATTTCTCTCAGATTTTATGCACAAATGTGTTTACATCCCTATTAGTGAGCATTTCTCCTTTGTCAAGATAATCCATCCACCTGTGGCATCCACCTGTGGCATATCAAGAAACTGATTAAACAGCATAATCATTACACAGGTGCACCTTGTGCTGGGGACAATAAAAGGTCCTTTAAAATGTGCAATTTTGTCAAACACCACAGACGTCTCAAGTTTTAAGGGAGCATTAAATTGGCATGCTGACTGCAGGAATGTCCACCAGAGCTGTTGCCAGAGAATTACATGTTAATTTCTCTACCATAAGCTGCCTCCAACATGGTTTTAGAGAATTTGGCAGTACGTCCAACAGGCCTCACAACCGCAGACCAGGTGTAACCATGCCAGCCCAGGAGTTTCCCATCTGGCTTCTTCAACTGTGGGATTGTCTGAGACCAGCCACCCGGACAGCTGATGAAACTGTGGGTTTGGACAACTGAAGAATTTCTGCACAAACTGTCAGAAAGGGAAGCTCATCTGTGTGCTGGTCGTCCTCACCAGGGTCTTGATCTGACTGCAGTTCTGCATCCTAACCGACTTCAGTGGGCAAATGCTCATCTTCGATGGCCACTGGCATGTTGGAGAAGTGTGCTCTTCACGGATTAATCCAAGGTTTCAACTGTAGTGGGCAGATGGCAGACAGTGTGTACGGCGTCATGTGAGTGAGCGGTTTGCTGATGTCAATGATGTGAAAAGAGTGCCCCATGGTGGCGGTGGGGTTTTGGTATAGGCAAGCATAAGCTACGGACAATGAACACAATTGGATTTTATCAATGGCAATTTGAAGGCACAGAGATACCGTGACGAGATCCTGAGGCCTATTGTCATGCCATTCATCTGCCGCCATCACCTCATGTTTCAGCATGATGATGCACAGCCACATGTCGTAAGGATCTGTACACAATTCCTAGAAGGTGAAAATGTCCCAGTTCTTCCATGGCCTGTATACTCACCAGACATGTCACCCTGAAACATGTTTGGAACGCGCTGGATCGACGTGTACAACAGCGTGTTCTAATTCCCGCCAATATCCAGCAACCTCGCAAAGCCATTGAAGAGAAGTGGAACAACATTTCACTGGCCATAATAAAGAGCCTGATCAACTCAATGCTAAGGAGATGTGTTGCGCTGCAGGAGCCAAATAGTGGTCACACCAGATAGGGAAGTGGAACAGAAAATCAGTCCAACTTTATTTTAAGGTATCTGTGACCAACAGATGCATATCGGTATTCCCAGTCATGTGAAATCCATAGATTAGGGCCTAATAAATTCATTTCATTTGAATGATTTCCTTATATGAACTGTAACTCAGTAAAATCTTTGAAATTAGAGTTTTAGTACCATGAGTTGTCTGGCATATCAGAGGGAGCTCTACCTGGATACTTTTGGTGATTATACAGGTAGGCCTACAGTACTTATCTACTGAACATATTGTTTCTGAAGACAAATAACCTTTTCATTCACTGGTACACTCTTATTTATGTGGTCAAGTTGTGGTCCTTCCTACCTGTGCGCGTTCAGTGGCGGTGGGCCACAGGGTTCTGCAGAGGACCTTCTTGACCACATCAGGCAGCAGGCTGATCGTGATGAGAAGGATGATGCCGAGCCAGGCCGGACCGCTGGACAACATCTGCATGAACACATAGTACATTCTCTGGTAGTTCAGGAAGGGCCTAGAGGGAGAGATGACATCTAGTTATTTTATTTCTGTTTAAGTGATACTAATAATGTACAGCGTAAGAATCAGTTAGTTGTAAGAATGGGAGGCGTACCAGATGATGCCTCCCCAGAGCAGTGAGAAGATGATATAGAAAAGCAGGGAGCCCCAGATGACAAAGTGGTTGATCCAGGTCCAGTGGTGTGTGTCCAAGGCAAGCTGCAACACACAGGATACACACACATTATCAATCGCTACGCCTGCAGGGCACACAGCTCTAACGACTGATGAGCAAGTCTACTGGATCAATTTTCTCTCACACACACAGGCTATTCACACGTGCAAAGGGATTATGGAATCCACTATTATCGGATTCACAAAACACTCACATACACTAACCCACCTTGAGCGTGACAGTAAACACCAGCACAGTGAAGACGAGAGTCCCGAAGGTCCAGTTTCCAAACATCTAGAGAACAGAGAGAGGAGGAACAGTTTGCTACAGTACATCATCACGCTGCATTTCATCCTTTATATACAGAATCCCATTGAGATAAAAGATCCGTTTTCCAGGGAGACATCGGTTGAAACCATTGACTTCTTTAAAACCATTATTCAACACAGAGCACCATCTATAATTACTGTATTACAACCCTAAACCCTGTAACGTTTGATGCTTAAAAACAAGCAATGTCAATTTCACCTGCATTTTAGTGCTGGGACTAGCAAGGCACTTTCTGTGTAAGTTTCTAAGAGCTTTCCACACCTGGATTGTACAATATTTGCCCATTATTATTCTCAAAATTCTTCCAGCTCTGTCAAATTGGTCGTTAATCATTGCTAGACTGCCATTTTCTAGCCATATATTTTGAAGCAGATTGAAGATCAAACTGTAACTCGGTCACTCAGGAACATTCACAATCTTCTTGGTAAGCAACTCCAGTATATATTTTCCTTGCTGCATCTGCCTGGCCGGCTCCTCTCTCTCCACTGGGATTCTCTGCCTCTGACCCTATTATGGAGGCTGAGTCACTAGCTTACTAGTGCTCTTCCATGCCGTTCCTAGGAGGGGTGCGTCACTTGAGTGGATTGAGTCACAGACGATCTTCCTGTCCAGTTTTGTGCCCCCTCGGTCTCGTACGGTGGAGATCTTCGTGGGCTATACTCAGCCTTGTCTCAGGGTAGTAAGTTGGTGGTCTGTTGATATCCCTCTTGTGGTGTGGGGGCTGTGCTTTGGCAAAGTGGCTGGGGTTATATCATGCCTGGTTGGCCCTGTCCAGGGGTATCGTCGGACGGGCCACAGTGTCCCCCGACCCACCGGTCTCAATCTCCAGCATCTATGCTGCAATAGTCTGTGCCGGGGGGCTAGGATCAGTCTGTTATATCTGGTGTAATTCTCCTGTTTTATCTGGTGTCCTTTGTGAATTTAAGTATGCTCCCTCTAATTCTGTCCCCCTCCCGGACGACCTGAGCCCTAGGATAATGTGACGACTCCTGGCTGTCCCCAGTCCACCTGGTCGTGCTGCTGCTCCAGTTTCAACAGTTCTGCCTGCGGCTCGGGAACCCTGACCTGTTCACCGGACATCCTACCTTGTCCAGGGCCTGCTGTTTGACTCTCTCTCTCTACCGCACCGGCTGTCTCAACCTCAATGCTCGGCTATTAAAAGCCAACTGACATTCACTCCCGAGGTGCTGACCTGTTACATCCTCTACATCCACTGATTATTATTTGACCTTGCTGGTCATCTATGAACGTTTGAACATCTTGAAGAACAACCTGGACTTCCTTAAATGGCCATGTAGTCTTATAAATCTCCACCCGGCACAGCCAGAAGAGGACTGGCCACCGCTCAGAGCCTGGTTCCTCTAGGTTTCTTCTTAGGTTCCCACCTTTCTAGGGAGTTTTTCCCTAGCCACCGTGCTTCTACATCTGCATTGCTTGCTGTTTGGGGTTTTAGGCTGGGTTTCTGTATAGCACTTTGTGACATCTGCTGATGTAAAAAGGGATTTGTAAATCAATTTGATTGGTTGATTGATTGATATTTGGCCTTGTGTTGTACGTTATTGTCCTGCTGAAAGGTGAATTATTCTCCCATTGTTTGGTGGAAAGCAGACAACCAGGTTTTCCTGTGCTTAGCTCCATTCTGTTTCATTTTATCCTGAAAAACTCCAGTCCTTGCCGATGACAAGCATACCCATAACATGATGCAGCCACCACCAGGGGGGCAGGTAGCCTAGTGGTTAAGAGCGTTGGGCCATTAATAGAGGCGGCAAGTTAGAAAAATATGCTGTTCTGCCCTTGAGCTAGGCAATTAACCCCCAACAACTGCTCCCCAGTCACCGATGATGTGGAAGTTAATTAAGGCAGCCCCCTGCATCTCCGATTGAGAGGAGTTGAGTTAAATGCAGAAAACACGTTGCGGTTGAATGCATTCAGTTGTGCAACTGACTAGGTATCTCCTTTCCCTTCCCCCATGCTTGAAAATGTGGAGAGTGACACTAAGCGATATGTAGGAATTGCCCCAAACATAACGCTTGGTATTTAGGATAAAAAGTTAATTTCTTTGCCACATTGGCCTCCTAATGAAAACCCTGACCGGTTTCCGTTCTCTCCGGCAACTCAGTTAGGAAGGACTCCTATATCTTTGTAGTGACTGGGTGTATTGATACACCATCCAAAGTGTAATTAATAGATTGTGTGGGGTACAGAGATGGTGTAGTCATTAAAAAAATATTTTAACCCCTATTATTGCACATAGTGTGATTAATGTAATTTATTAAGCACGTTTTTATTCCTGCACCTATTTAGGCTTGCCATCTAAGGTGGTGAATACTTATGCAACTAAAACATTTGTAATATTTTATTAATTTGACATTATGGAGTATTTTGTGTAGATCAGTGACAAAACATCACAATTAAATCCATTTCAATCGCACTTTGTAACGCAACAAATGTGAAAAAATCCAAGGGAAGTGAATACTTATGATAGGCACTGTATATATTGTGATTCGATAATGCAATTTTCTTGCGATTTGATGTTCCAAACATATTGCTCTGTATGTGTCTGCTGCAGAGAGACAAGAGAAAGCATGAGAACAGTTGTTGGGATTAGTTATGGGAATAAAAGTGCTGAAAACATGTTGGCTCATTATTTAAAAGAAGATGGAGAACAAGCTATAGGATGAAAAATACTGAAGTTTTGACTCTGGTACAGCAGACCATTGCTATCTTATGCTACAAGGCAACAAAAAAAAAACATGCATATAAACACACACACACACATATACAGTGGGGAGAAGAAGTATTTGATACACTGCCGATTTTGCAGGTTTTCCTACTTACAAAGCATGTAGAGGTCTGTCATTTTTATCATAGGTACACTTCAACTGTGAGAGACGGAATCTAAAACAAAAATCCAGAAAATCACATTGTATGATTTTTAAGTAATTCATTTGCATTTTATTGCATGACATAAGTATTTGATAACCTACCAACCAGTAAGAATTCCGGCTCTCACAGACCTGTTAGTTTTTCTTTAAGAAGCCCTCCTGTTCTCCACTCATTACCTGTATTAACTGCACCTGTTTGAACTCGTTACCTGTATAAAAGACACCTGTCCACACACTCAATCAAACAGATTCCAACCTCTCCACAATGGCCAAGACCAGAGAGCTGTGTAAGGACATCAGGGATAAAATTGTAGACCTGCACAAGGCTGGGATGGGCTACAGGACAATAGGCAAGCAGCTTGGTGAGAAGGCAACAACTGTTGGCGCAATTATTAGAAAATGGAAGAAGTTCAAGATGACGGTCAATCACCCTCGGTCTGGGGCACCATGCAAGATCTCACCTCGTGGGGCATCAATGATCATGAGGAAGGTGAGGGATCAGCCCAGAACTACACGGCAGGACCTGGTCAATGACCTGAAGAGAGCTGGGACCACAGTCTCAAAGAAAACCATTAGTAACACACTACGCCGTCATGGATTAAAATCCTGCAGCACACGCAAGGTCCCCCTGCTCAAGCCAGCGCATGTCCAGGCCCGTCTAAAGTTTGCCAATGACCATCTGGATGGAATGGGAGAAGGTCATATGGTCTGATGAGACAAAAATAGAGCTTTTTGGTCTAAACTCCACTCGCCGTGTTTGGAGGAAGAAGAAGGATGAGTACAACCCCAAGAACACCATCCCAACCGTGAAGCTTGGAGGTGGAAACATCATTCTTTGGGGATGCTTTTCTGCAAAGGGGACAAGACGACTGCACCGTATTGAGGGGAGGATGGATGGGGCCATGTATCGCGAGATCTTGGCCAACAACCTCCTTCCCTCAGTAAAAGCATTGAAGATGGGTCGTGGCTGGGTCTTCCAGCATGACAACGACCCAAAACACACAGCCAGGGCAACTAAGGAGTGGCTCCGTAAGAAGCATCTCAAGGTCCTGGAGTGGCCTAGCCAGTCTCCAGACCTGAACCCAATAGAAAATCTTTGGAGGGAGCTGAAAGTCCATATTGCCCAGCGACAGCCCCGAAACCTGAAGGATCTGGAGAAGGTCTGTATGGAGGAGTGGGCCAAAATCCCTGCTGCAGTGTGTGCAAACCTGGTCAAGAACTACAGGAAACGTATGATCTCTGTAATTGCAAACAAAGGTTTCTGTACAAAATATTAAATTCTGCTTTTCTGATGTATCAAATACTTATGTCATGCAATAAAATGCAAATTAATTACTTAAAAATAATACAATGTGATTTTCTGGATTTTTGTTTTAGATTCCGTCTCTCACAGTTGAAGTGTACCTATGATAAAAATGACAGACCTCTACATGCTTTGTAAGTAGGAAAACCTGCAAAATCGGCAGTGTATCAAATACTTCTTCTCCCCATTGTATGTACACCCACGTACACACATACACTCAAAAGTTTGGACACACCTACTCATTCATTTCAATTAACAGGTGTGCATTGTTAAAAGTTAATAAATAAATATTCCACAAATGAATGCGTTTGAGCCAATCAGTTGTGTTGTGACAAGGTAGGGTTGGTATACAGAAGATAGCCTGAAGGTCAGTCAATCCGGAAAATTAAGAACTTTTAAAGTTTCTTCAAGTGCAGTCGCAAAAACCATCAAGCGCTATGATGAAACTGGCTCTCATGAGGATCGCCACAGGAAAGGAAGACCAAGAGTTACCTCTGCTGTAGAGGATAAGTTCATTAGAGTTACCAGCCTCAGAAATTTCAGCCCAAATATATGCTTCACTGAGTTCAAGTAACAGACACATCTCAACATGATCAAATTGCTGCAAAGAAACCACTACTAAAAGGACACCAATAAGAAGAGACTTGCCTGGGCCAAGAAACACGAGCAACAGACATTAGACCGGTGGAAATCTGTCCTTTGGTTTCAACCGCCGTGTCTTTGTGAGACGCAGGGAAGTTGAACGGATGATCTCCGCATGTGTAGTTCCCACCGTGACACATGGAGATGTTGTGATGGTGCTTTGCTGGTGACACTGTCGGTGATTTATTTAGAATTTAAGGCACACTTAACCAGCATGGCTACCACAGCATTCTGCAGCGATACGCCATCCCATCTGGTTTGCGTTTAGTGGACTAGCATTTGTTTTTCAACAGGACAATGACCCAAAACACACCTCCAGGCTGTGTAAGGGCTATTTGACCAAGAAGGAGAGTGATGGAGTGCTGCATCAGATGACCTGGCCTCCACAATCATCTGACCTCAACCCAATTGAAATGGTTTGGGATGAGTTGGACCGCAGAGTGAAGGAAAAGCAGCATATGCTCAGCATATGTGGGAACTCCTTCAAGACTGTTGGAAAATAATTCCTTGTGAAGTTGGTGGAGAGAATGCCAAGAGTGTGCAAAGCTGTCATCAAGGCAAAGGGTGGCTACTTTGAAGAATCTAAAATATATTTTATTTGTTTAACACTTTTTTGGTTACTACATGATTCCATATGTGTTATTTCATAGTTTTGATGTCTTCACTATTATTCTACAATGTAGAAAATAGTAAAAATAGACAAAAACCCTTGAATGAGTAGGTGTGTCCAAACTTTTGACTGGTGCTGTATGCACGCATGCATAGAATTATTATTTTGAACGAGAGAGATATATATATATACCATCCCAACCATGAAGCACGGGGGTGGCAGCTTCATGTTGTGGGGGTGCTTTTCTGCAGGAGGGACTGGTGCACTTCACAAAATAGAAGACATCATGAGGACGGAAAATTATGTGGATATATTGAAGCAACATCAAGACATCAGTCAGGAAGTTGAAGCTTGGTCCCAAATGGGTCTTCCAAATGGACAATGACCCCAAGCATACTTCCAAAGATGTGGCAAAATGGCTTAAGGACAACAAAGTCAAGGTATTGGAGTGGCAATCACAAAGCCCTGACCTAAATACTAAGGAAAATGTGTGGTCTTCTGTGACTTCGTCCACATCTTGTTACATTACAGCCTTTTCTAAAATTGATTAAATTGTTGTTTTCCCTCAAACTACACACAATACCCAATTATGAGAAGAAAAAAAACTGAAATATCACATTTACATAACTATTTCAGACCCTTTACTCAGTACTTTGTTGAAGCACCTTTGACTACACCGATTACAGAGTCAAGTCTTCTTGGGTATGACTCTACAAGCTTGGCACACCTGTATTTGGGGAGTTTCTCCCATTCTTCTCTGCAGATCCTCTAAAGCTCTGTCAGGTTGAATGGAGAGTGTTGCTGCACAGCTATTTTCAGGTCTCTCCAGAGATGTTTGATCGGGTTCAAGTCCGGGCTCTGGCTGGGCCACTCAAGGACATTGAGACTTATCCCGAAGCCACTCCTGCGCTGTGTGCTTAAGGTTGTTGTCCTGTTAGAAGGTTAACCTTCACCCCCGTCTGAGGTCCTGAGTGCTCTGGAGCAGGTTATCATCAAGGATCTCTGTACTTTGCTCCGTTCATTTTTCCCTTGATCCTGACTAGTCTCCCAGTCCCCCAGTCCCTGCCACTGAAAAAAACACCCACAGCATGATGCTGCCACCACCATGCTTCACCGTAAGGATGGTGCCAGGTTTCCTCCAGACGTGACGCTTGGCATTCAGGCCAAAGTGTTCAATCTTGGTTTCATCAGACCAGAGAATCTTGTTTCTCATGGTCTGAGAGTCTTTAGGTGCCTTTTAGCAAACTCCAAGTGGGCTGTCATGTGCCTTTTACTGAGGAGTGGCTTACGTCTGGCCACTCTACCATGAAGGCCTGATTGGTGGAGTGCTGCAGAGATGATTGTCTAGAGCTCTGTCAGAGTGATTGCTCAGTTTGGCCGGGCAGTCAGCTCTCGGAAGAGTCTTGGTGGTTCCAAACTTCTTCCATTTAAGAATGATGGAGGCCACTGTGTTCTTGGGGATCTTCAATGCTGGAGAAATGTTTTGGTACCCTTCCCGAGATCAATTTCGAGTCTCATAGCAAAAGGTCTGAATACTATCCGTTTTTTCTTTTTATACATTTGCAAAAATGTATAAAAAGCTGTTTTCGCTTTGTTGTTACGGGGTAATTGTGTGTAGATTGCTGAGGATTTTTTTTATTTAATCCATTTTAGAATAAGGCTGTAACATAACAAAATGTGGAAAAAGTCAAGGGGTCTGAATACTTTCCCAAGGCACTGTATGCATAATGAGACCAATTATGGTAAATAACCTTGAAACTTGAAAGCAAAAGCAGGATGCAAAATATAGTGCTAAAAATAGAGCAAATCAACGCATTTGTTCCTTAGTCATCCCCCTCTCTGTGTGTGTGGTCTCTCCTCACAGATGACTGTCAAAGCAGCCATCGGGAAGGATCAGGAGGAAGAGTGCGGGAGACAGGAGAGCAAGATAGATTCGAGGGAGAGTCAGATGAAGAGAGGGAGAGTTTGGAGAGATGGAGAAAGCCGTATAGAACGAGACGTAATCAGAGAGATCAAGAGCGATGCAGGAAGAGGTAGAGTGAGAAAGGATGTGTTTCATTAGCATAGTGGAGGAGTTGGAACCCCCATGTTGTCATCCCTGACTACCCCTCCTCCTCCTCCTCCTCCTCTCACTAGCCTAATCAACATCATCATGTCCCTACCCAAGGAGCATGACAACTAGAAATGTATCTCTCTACAATAAATATATCTCCTACAAACACTAGACAATGTGAACATACATCGTTTGGGTGAAAGAGGGCACCTTCCAAGACAGTGCAGCTAGAATGAACAGCAGAGTGTCCGCTTTTTTGACAAAATGCATCGTCTATGGCGTACTACTACTGAGCACATATGCACTCACACACACACACAATTAAATATACTACCAACAGATAAAGGATAATGTGGGGGAGAGACTAGTGTATCTATATTAGTAGAGTGGAGCTAGTGAGGTCAGGTGTTGGACTGGGTAGAGGCACTCTAGAGATGTGGAACTAAACAACTACAGGCAGAATGAGGTGGATGCCGGAGGTGGGGATGGATGGATGTTTCGGAATGAAACGGTAAAGCTCAAAGCTAAACTCATAACTAAAAAACAACAGAAGCTAAAAGAACATGATAGATAGAGAGACAGAGAGAGAGGGAGAGAGACAGGCTTACCATCTGTGTGTTGGTGGTCATAAGCTGAGGAACAGGAAGAAAAGTCAAATAAAGTAGAAGCAGAGAGGAGGAAGAAGAAGAGAAAATAATCAGGACAAAGAGTAAATGGATTCCAGGATGTTTCAACTTAAAAAAACAGGACCAAAGGCAATACAAAACAGTAATGACATAAATCAACAGTACAGAGAAAGATGCTATTGCAGTGTCCATATGAATGGAGTCCTGATGATTGTCAAGCTAAAGAAGACCACTGAGATTGCGTCTGGACTCCGAACACAAATGAACCACAACCTGACCATAACTTACCCATAGATAACCTGAACCTGACCACATTGTATTACTCCCGTCTCAACGTCTGGTGTTATGGGACAATCACATGTAGATGGATGGGTGTTCTATCAATCATCACTGTGAGTGAATCTCAAAATGGCACCCAGCTAATGGTCAATGCTTATGATTTGGGGTTTAGTCATCTGATCCTCGATCTGTGGTTAGGGGCAACATGTCAACTGGTCCTTGACAACGGCGCTCTGCCCCGGTTGCAGTGGAGACGGTTGCCAGGGCTCACCTGTCCGTTACTGGTGAAGGTGGTGTTGTCGAACAAGAAGTAGGCACCAAAGAAGAAGATACAGGCGTTGAACAAGCCCAGGCACGTCCAGTAGAGGAACACGGGCCAGCGCAGGAGAGCGTTCTTAGCTACGTCCCTGTGACGGAAAGAGAGAGAGAGATGGGAGGAGGGGGAGAGAGCGAGGAGGGGAGATAAAGAGAGAATGTTTCAACAAACAGAAACAATATAATTGGTTCAAACCTTTTTTTCTGTGTGGGAATTATACTGTCTTTCAAAACAGTTTAGTGGGATGTTCCTCTGACCTGTACAGAGTGGGATCTCTCTTGAGCATCTCTATGCTGATATGTTTCTCTATGAGGCTGTAGAGGAGGATGGGCAGCGAGGTGAAGCTGATGTTGTACAGCGTCAGGTAGGCTGTGTCGTACAGTGGCTGCACAGAGACACAAACAGCACAGTCAGAAAGATACAGACCACACATGACAAAACAGGCAGCCATGACGGGCAACCGTTATAGGCAACCGTCATTTAGGATGATTCTGAGCACCTACCTGCTGAGAGAATCCACAGAAGAACTGATAGAGGAACTGAGGGAAGATGAAGCACACATTCTGGAGAGCGAGAGAGTGAAAGTGGGAGAAACAAAGTGAGACAGGGAGGACTAAACATTGTTCCTCATTCAGCTGCTTGCAGCGTCGTACCTCGACATTTGGCTCACCAATGGCTCTCTCTTCTGGGACAGGTACCAGGCTGAGGTGGTGTCAAAGTCCCAGGTTGTGTCATTCAATACTAAACAATTGAAATGTGTGCCCAGTAAATGCCCAGTATTAGTGTCAGTAGTAAAGCTCACCTTGTAGAAGAAGTACTGCACCAGCTCAGCGATGCGGATGTAGTAGAAGTGTCCGTGCACCAACAGCATCTTCTTCAGGTGTTTGAACTTTGGGATGGCGTAGTCACTGTTCCTCGCCGCCTGGCGCCCCTCCTTACCCATGATGCCTTAGAAGACAGAAAGGGATTGGTTGATTGATGGAAAACATTCATACCAATAGGTCTTCGTGAAATATCTAGTGTCTGTTTTGACACCAATGAGATGTCTGGGACCTAATGACTCCCACCAATCATAGAATAGAAATGAGTGCTAGCTGAGGGTTCCCACCAATCAGAGTAGACCCAAGAGCTTGCCAATCAGAGAGATGAGCTCACCGATGCCCACGTGTGCCTCGAGGATCATGCTGACGTCGTTGGCTCCGTCACCGATGGCCAGAGTGATGGGGTGCTCCTTAGATGCCTTGATCAGCTTCACAATCTGGATAGACAACAGTCATACCACAGCTCATTAAATACCAAAATAATACTGCTAATAAGGTACAGACTAAGATGCATTTTAAAAATCACTTGACAGTTCACCTCTTGCCTAACTAGGTCATTATAGTAGAAGACCAGTTTTTCACAATGACTTAACAGGCTAACTAACCACTCTCTATCTCACTGGTTTCCCATGTGAGACAGGAAGTGACATCAGACCAACCTGTGCTTTCTGTAGGGGCGCCATGCGGCAGCAGAGCACGGCACTGCAGTTCCTAGAGATTTCCAGGAAGATCTCTCTGTAGTTCCCTGAGCCAGAGCTCTCTGGACTGGGCTTCAGCACAGCAGACAGGGTGGCCCCGTCGATGATCAGACCATAGTCCTGACATTCCACAGACAGCCTGGGGAAATACACACAGATACAGATGTTAACACACAGAGATACACACATACCGTGAATACACACAAACAAAACATAGGAACACAAAATGTGCAGCCTACCCTGACAGGGAGCGTTGTCTGAGTACAGTCCTGCTCAGGTCAAACAGAACGTCATGCAAACTCTGTTCCTCTGTGCGTTTCTTGGTCAGCTCCAGTATCTGTGTGGAGCGGCGGAACAGTTTGCTAGCGTAGCACGTAGCCGCCGCTGTCTCCATCTTGTCCCCCGTCAGCACCCATACCTTCATCCCAGCCTTTTGGAGAGACTCGATGGTGTCTGCTGCCTTCTCCTGGAGCCTGCACAGCAGTCAATAGGTTGTTAGAATTACACAATAGGCTGTATGGACGTTTCAAAGTACGCAAGATAGAAATTGTGACATTATTGATCAATAATATTAGTTTTCACCCTATTCGTTTTATATTTATTATTAAAAAATATAATTCAATTCAAGAGATAACCTCTGATTAAATCCTGATTAAAAAGACTACATTGATTCCACACCATTGTAAAAACAATCAAGGCCGAGAAAGAGTTAGAGTATTTCCTTTGTGGTCATTGATAACTCCTGTAGTCAATAAGTCTCCTCGGCCAGCCGATGGGTTAACACACTGATCAACTCAGTCCGGTTATTGATGACTAATCTATACAAGGCCAGGTCAATGTGTATCATACATCAGAGGGCTAGTCGATTAGGAAAACAAGTGGTCATCAAATCAGAAATTCCATGATGGTAAATCTCCCTTTTACATCTCTCGCTTCTTTTACCCCCTCTTTCCCTCTCTCCTCTCTCTCGCTTCTTTTACCCTCTCTTTCCCCCTCTCCTCTCTCTCGCTTCTTTTACCCTCTCTTTCCCCCTCTCCTCTCCTCTCTCTCGCTTCTTTTACCCAATCTTTCCCCCTCTCCTCTCTCTCACTTATTTTACCCACTCTTTCCCCCTCTCCTCTCTCTCACTTCTTTTCCCTCCTCTTTCCCCCTCTCCTCTCTCTCACTTCTTTTACCCACTCTTTCCCCCTCTCCTCTCTCTCACTTCTTTTACCCACTCTTTCCCCCTCTCCTCTCTCTCACTTCTTTCCCCCCCTCTTTCCCCCTCTCCTCTCTCTCACTTCTTTTACCCACTCTTTCCCCCTCTCCTCTCTCTCACTTCTTTTACCCACTCTTTCCCCCTCTCCTCTCTCTCACTTCTTTTACCCACTCTTTCCCCCTCTCCTCTCTCTCACTTCTTTTACCCACTCTTTCCCCCTCTCCTCTCTCTCACTTCTTTCCCCCCCTCTTTCCCTCTCTCTCACTTCTTTTACCCACTCTTTCCCCCTCTCCTCTCGCTCACTTCTTTTACCCACTCTTTTCCCCTCTCCTCTCGCTCACTTCTTTTACCCACTCTTCCCCCCTCTCCTCTCGCTCACTTCTTTTACCCACTCTTTTCCCCTCTCCTCTCTCTCACTTCTTTTACCCACTCTTTCCCCCTCTCCTCTCGCTCACTTCTTTTACCCACTCTTTCCCCCTCTCCTCTCGCTCACTTCTTTTACCCACTCTCTTTCCCCCTCTCCTCTCGCTCACTTCTTTTACCCACTCTTTCCCCCTCTCCTCTCGCTCACTTCTTTTACCCACTCTTTTCCCCTCTCCTCTCGCTCACTTCTTTTACCCACTCTTCCCCCCTCTCCTCTCTCTCCCTTCTTTTACCCACTCTTTCCCCCTCTCCTCTCGCTCACTTCTTTTACCCACTCTTTCCCCCTCTCCTCTCGCTCACTTCTTTTACCCACTCTTTCCCCCTCTCCTCTCGCTCACTTCTTTTACCCACTCTTTCCCCCTCTCCCCTCGCTCACTTCTTTTACCCACTCTTTCCCCCTCTCCCCTCGCTCACTTCTTTTACCCACTCTTTCCCCCTCTCCTCTCGCTCACTTATTTTACCCACTCTTTCCCCCTCTCCCCTCCTGCTGTTTTCCCCTGAATCTCCTTTCCCTCTCTCCTGCTCCCTTTTTCTTCACAACTCCTGCTTTCCATCTTCCTCTCGCTCCTTCCCCCTCCTCCGTCGCTCACCACCTCGTATCTCCAATCCCCCCCCCTGCCTCCCCTTTCTCTCCTACCTGTCCTCCACGGCCGTAGCCCCCAGCAAGGTGAAGTCCCTCTCAATGAGGTCATAGGCTTGGGCCAGCCGTTGATCCCTGTCCTTCAGGGCCAGCTTGGCGTCGCTCAGCTGATGACATGCTTCCTCATACTCCGCTGGGGACAGACTTCTGTAGGCCACACACAGGGTCCGTAAGCCCTCCTGACAGAGGTAAACGAGAGACTCAGTTGAGTGAAAGAGATTACGGTTATGTCTGTTAAAAAGGGCAATCTGCAGTTGCTACATCCATAACTTAGGTACTTTACCCCACTGTTTATATCAAAGTTGTTTTTTGGGTATCTGTACTTACCTTTACTATTTATGTTTTTGACAACTTTTACTTCACTGTATTCCGAAAGAAAAGAATGGACTTTTTACACCATACATGTTCCCTGACACCCAAAAGTACTTGTTACATTGTGAATGCTTATGGTCCAATTCACACACTTCACATCCCTGGTCATCCCTACTGCCTCTGATCTGGCCGACTCACTAAACACACATGCTTCGTTTGTAAAAGATGTCTGAGTGTTGGAGTGTGACTCTGGCTGTGCATAATTTCTTTTTTTTAATTGGTGCCGACTGGTTTGCTGAACATAAGGAATTTTACTTATGATACTCAAGTATGTTTAAAACCAAATACTTTAAAACTTAGCCTCAAGTAGTATTTTACTGGGTGACTTTCACGTTCACTTGAGTCATCTATTAAGGTATCTTCACTTTTACCCAAGTATGACAAATTTGGTACTTTTTCCACCACTGCTTATAAATGCCTCATGAACTAAGTTCAACTGTCGTACCCCATCAGAACCCAACATAAGCTTGTTTTACTTCAATGTTTGTAAACAAAGTAAATGTAAACACACTGTATAGCCACAAAACAATAATTAAAGCTATACTTTCATATCATGGATGGTCAGTCCTTGCATCCACAGCGGTTTATGAATTTGAGAGTGGTTACATTTCTCCAGCCCCATCCCTCAGCTTTTTATGAAAACTATTGGCGGGGAGGGCAATTCTATTGCTTCAACAGTGAATTGCCCCTTGAAGGTAATAGCAGCCACAGTACTATGACCATAGCAGATATATGATTTAGGGTTGTGAGACTCAAGATATATATCTGGAGTTTTGGTTATGCTATAGGCATATTAGAAGTAGAAGTATTAGGGCTGCGGTGTGCGATTAAGGGTTTTGGTGTCTGTATCAACACTGAACAAAAATATACACGCAACATGCAACAATTTCAAAGATTTTACTGAGTTACAGTTCATATAAGGAAATCAGTTAATTTAAATACATTCATTAGGTTCAAATCTATGGATTTTACATGATTTGGAATACAGATGTTGGTCACAGATAGGTGTGACCACCATTTGCCTCATGCAGCGCCACACATCTCCTTCGCATAGAGTTGATCAGGCTGTTGATTGTGGCCAGTGGAATGTTGTCCCACTCCTCTACAATGGCTCTGCGAAGTTGCTGGATATTGGCAGGAACTGGAAGACGCTGTCGTACACGTCGATCCGGAGCATCCCAAACGTGTTCAAGGGGTGACATGTCTGGTGAGTATGCAGGCTATGGAAGAAGTGGGACATTTTCAGCTTCCAGGAATTGTGTACAGATCCTAGTGACATGCGGCTGGGCATTATCACGCTGAAACATGTGATGGCGGTGGATGAATGGCGCGACAATGGGCCTCAAAATTTCATCACGGTATTTCTGTGCATTGAAATGACTATTGATAAAATGCAATTGTGTTCGTTGTCGGTAGCTTATGCTTGCCCATACCATGACCCCCCCGCCACCATGGGGCACCCTGTTCACAACATTGACAAAAGCAAACCGCTCGCCCACACGACCCCACACTGCCCAGTACGTTTGAAACCAGGATTTATCCATGAAGGGCACACTTCTCCAGCTTGCCAGTGGCCATCGAAGGTGAGAATTTACCCACTGAAGTTGGTTACGACGCCAAACTGCAGTCTGGTCAAGACCCTGGTGAGGACGACGAGCATGCAGATGAGCTTCCCAGAGACGGTTTCTGACAGTTTGTGCAGAAATTCTTCAGTTGTGCAAACACACAGTTTCATCAGCTGTCTCAGACAATTCCACAGGTGAAGAAGCCGGATGTGGAGGTCCTGGGCTGGCGTGGTTACACATGGTTTGCGGGTTGCAAGGTCGGTTGGACGTACTGCCAAGTTCTCTAAAACGACATTGGAGGCAGTTTATGGTAGAGAAATGAACATTAAATTATCTGGTGGCGTTCCTGCAGTCAGCATGCCAATTGCATGCTCCCTCAAAACTTGAGACATCTGTGGCATTGTGTTGTGTGACAAAACAGCACATTTTAGAGGGGCACCTGTTTAATGATCATGCTGTTTACTCAGCTTCTTAATATGCCACATCTGTCAGGTGGATGGATTATCTTGGAGAAATGCTCACTAACAGGAATATCAACACATTTTTGCACAAAATTTGAGAGAAATACGTTTCTGTGCATATGGAACATTTCTGGGATCTTTTATTTCAGCTCATGTAAAGTGTTGGTCCCATGTTTCAAGTTCTGTTTATATTTCTGCTCAGTATAAAGAAAATATGCTATATAGAGACTGTGTGTGTGTGTGTACACTTGTGTATAGACTTACCACAGCATTCTGCTCCACCCGTGCCCTCACCTGCTCCACCTTCCCTGACACCACCCTGGGAAAGATGGAGGTGTCTGCCCCTTTACAGAACAACAGGTACTCCCCTGAGGACACACAAACACACATACAGTTGAAGTCGGAAGTTTACATACACTTAGGTTGGAGTCATTAAAACTCGTTTTTCAACCACTCCACAAATTTCTTGTTCACAAACTATAGTGTTGGCAAGTCGGTTAGGACATCTACTTTGTGCATGACACAAGCAATTTTCCCAACAATTGTTTACAGACAGATTATTTCACTGTATCTGTCCCTTTAAACAGCTTGGAAAATTCCAGAAAATGATGTCATGGCTTTAGAAGCTTCTGATAAATGATGTCAATTAGCCTGAGTCAATTGGGGGTGTACCTGTGGATGTATTTCATAGCCTACTCTTTGCTTGACATCATGGGAAAATCAAAAGTAATCAGCCAAGACCTCAGAAAATAATTTGTAGACCTCCACATGTCTGGTTCATCCTTGGGAGGAATTTCCAAACGCCTGAAGGTACCATGTTCATTTGTACCAACAATAGTACACAAGTATAAACACCATGGGACCACACAGCCGTCATACAGCTCAGGAAGGAGACGCGTTCTGTCTCCTAGAGATGAACGTACTTTGGTGCGAAAAGTGCAAATCAGTCCCAGAACAACAGCAAAGGACCTTGTGAAAATGGAGGAAACAGGTACAAAAGTATCTATATCCACAGTAAAACGAGTCCTATATCGACATAACCTGAAAGGCCGCTCGGCAAGGAAGAAGCCACTGCTCCAAAACCACCATAAAAAAGCCAGACTACGGTTTGCAACTGCACATGGGGACAAAGATTGTACTTTTGGAGAAATGTCCTCTGGTCTGATGACCATCGTTATGTTTGGAGGAAAAAGGGGGAGGCTTGCAAGCCGAAGAACACCATCCCAACGGTGAAGCACGGGGGTGGCAGCCTCATGTTGTGGGTGTGCTTTGCTGCAGGAGGGACTGGTGCACTTCACAAAATAGATGGCTTCATGAGGAAGGACAATTATGCGGATATATTGAAGCAACATCTCAGGACATCAGTCAGGAAGTTTAACCTTGGTCGCAATGGGTCTTCCAAATGGACATTGACCCCAGTATACTTCCAAAGTTGTGGCAAAATGGCTTAAGGACAACAAAGTCAAGGTATTGGAGTGGCCATCACAAAGCCCTGACCTCAACCCCATAGAAAATGTGTGGGCAGAACTGAAAGTGTGTGCGATCAAGGAGGCCTACAAACCTGACTCGGTTACACCAGCTCTGTCAGGAGGAATGAGCAAAAATTCACCCAACTTATTGTGGGAAGCTTGTGGAAGGCTACCTGAAACGTTTGACCCAAGTTAAACAATTTAAAGGCAATGCTACCAAATACTAATTGAGTGTATGTAAACTTCTGACCCACTGGGAATGTGATGAAGGAAATAAAAGCTGAAATAAATAATTCTCTCTACTATTATTCTAACATTTCACATTCTTAAAATAAAGTGGTGATCCTAACTGACCTAAGACAGGGAATTTTTACTAGGATTAAATGTCAAGAATTGTGAAAAACTGAGTGTAAATGTATTTGGCTAAGGTGTATGTAAAAACTTCGACTTCAACTGTAGGTTTAATTGTATACATCTGAATCTCTGAGTTTCTATTCATTATTATGTGAATGAGATAGTGTTTGTATTAGTGTGTGTTACCTGAGCAAGACTTGACAATGACGCTCATTCTCCTCCTGACAGAGTCAAAGTTGAGCACGTGAAGCAGCTCAAACCTGGAGCACACACAGGAGACGACAACTCCCTTAGTACCAGACATAATACACAGGACATTCTCTAATAATGTACACAGCAATAAGAGGGGCTAGTGACAAAAACAGAATAGTCAAATTAAAAGTCATTGTAATAGATGAATCATCCTCCTCTTTCCCTCCCATTACTTTGTATCTCCCTCTCTTTCTTCTTCCTTCGTTCTCTCTTAAAATGGACATTTCATAGACAGCCCACTGCAGAGAGGGATGTAGATACTGATATTATACAAGTGGTCCCTGTGGGATCCAAACCGGCTATTTAAACCCTTGATAAATCCACCAATTCTGGAGTCTTCTGTTCCCACACACTTCTATGTGACTTTTCACTGTGGTTTCACATGCATTTTTCTTGGCAGTGGTGTCTTAGTATAAGGAAGTTGAATTTTTGCTAAAATGTTTACAGACATCCTGCACACAAACCAAAGCACGTAGGGTTTGCCAATTGGCAGCAATATGGTCAGAATGAACTTCAATTATGTGGAATCAATTAATAACTTGAGTTATGCATGCATAACTTAAACATTAATACTCTTTGGTTTCACAGGAAGCTGTGAAATACTAAACTCCAAAATAAAAGATGGGACAATCACGAATTATGTTCTGAGCAAAGCCCTACCTTTCAATCTCATCGTCCTTATTGAGTATTTCCATATGACTGTCTTTGAGTCTCAGATAGGTGTACCCCAACCTGAGAGAGAGAATGTGTGTGTGCGTGAAAATGTAGAGAGGGAAGAGAATGTTCTGTAGGTTAGAAGGAGATACACTCTTTGTACCAGTCAAAAGTTTGAACACACCTACTCATTCAAGGGTTTTGGTCTATTTTTACTATTTTCTACATTGTAGAATAATAGTGAAGACATCAAACTATGAAATAACACATATGGAAACATGTAGTAACCAAAAAAAAGTCTTAAACAAATCTAAGTATATTTTAGATTTTAGATTCTTCAAAGTAGCCACCCTTTGCCTTGATGACAGCTTTGCACACTCTTGGAATATAAATCATATTTAGATGTGTTTAACACTTTTTTGGTTACTACATGATTCCATGTGTTATTTCATAGTTTTGATGTATTCACTATTATTCTACAACGTAGACAATAGTAAAAATAAAGAAAAACCCTGGAATGAGTAGGTGTGTCCAAACTTTTGACTGGTAGTGTACATCAGTTTGACAGTAAACACCCATCCAGTACAGCACTGAGGTCGTTACAACAGGGCCACTATGACAGAGTCCAGTACAATAACGTGATCAGCTGCACCCTAAACAGACCCACCACCATGACCAGAGACCATGGAGTTGTAAATGTGAGCATGTGTTCTTACAGGTGTGAGATAGAAAGAGCATGACTAAGTGCGTGTGTACAGTGTGTGCGTACATGCGTGAATGGGTGTCAGAAAAAGCATAACTATTTGTGTTCTTGTTTATCACTATGTGTGTATTGGCTAGTGCAGGGTGTCAATCTGGCCTGCGAGTGGTATGAAGTAAATCGATCTCAATCGACATCGAAATGACTAAAACCAAATCGAAACTGTATAGAAATGATAATGGACCTACCTTTATAGTCTATTCACTCTGTCCAGCTTGCTAAAAGTCATCGAAACGAAAGCTAGACAGTCATGGAGAATTGAAAATTCCAAAAGCGATTTTGGAATTTAATCAATTTTAAGTGCAAAGAACATTGTGAGGTCCGAATGCGCCCCGCAGTGCAAAAATAGTTTGACACCCCTGGCCTAGTGTGTGTATCACTAAGTGTGTGTGTATTGTTAAATGTGTGCATGTATTGTGTGCGTGTGTGTGTCCTTCAGTGTGTGTGTATGTGTCCTTCAGTGTGTGTGTGTCAATTGAGGCTCCTCAGAGGAAGAAGGGGAGGACCATCCTCCTCAGTAAATTTCATAAAAATTAAAAGTGAAACATTAAAAAAAATATATATCTTTTTTAGATAAAACTATGCTAAATATATTTACGTCACCAAATAATTGATTCAAAAGCACCGTTTTGCAATGAAAGTTTACACTGTAGGTTAGCACCATGGTGTAGCTGGAGGACAGCTAGCTTCTGTCCTCCTCTGAGTACATTGGCTTCAATACAAAACCTAGGAGGCTCATGGTTCCCTTTCCCCCTTCCATAGACTTACACAGTAATTATGACAATGTCCGGAGGACGTCCTCCAACCTATCAGAGCTCTTCCAACATGCACTGACATGTTGTCCACCCAAACAAAGGATCAGAGAATGTATCTAGTACTGAAAGCATATGCTACAGCTAGCTAGCATTACAGTGCATAAAATGTGGTGAGTAGTTGACTCAAAGAGAGAAAGACAATAGCTGAACAGTTTTGAAAACATTAAGGAGAAGCAAGAGAGACATTTTTTCTCTCTTTTTTTTTCATTTAGCTAGCAAATGCAGCTAGCTAGTTTAGCCTACACAAACACCTGGCTCAAACAGAGAGGGATGCTATGTTAGCTAGCTGGCTATAGCTATCCAACACTGGAACTTTTCCAAGTTAAGCTTTTATAAATGTATTGCCACTGTTGGGGGTTACCCTGGGGGTCGGGTGTGGGGATACACCAATGCCATGATTACTGTATATATATATATGTGATAACCTTTGTATGCTTGCAATGCTCAATGATGGAAAAGTACTGGGTAAATGGAGATGTTCTGCTTTAGTTCTCAGGCTGAGAATTGTCTGCACCTGCTGATAGCCACACAGGCTCAAGGCCGAGATAGCAGAGTGAGAAACCACAGTTTAGACATGCTTTTCTCATCTTAGTTACTTTGTATCTAATCCAATGCAACAATGTTAAGGTATGATTGACGGTAAGTCGTCACACCCACTAGTTTAATGAGCTTTGTCTCCTGTTTCACCACACAGATCTTTACTATAGACTACTGAGGTATTCTGTATGTGAAACTCTGTCTGCAATTGCATTTTATTACTAAAAAGTTTTATACCAAGGTTCCTGTGTCATCTATCTGGAAGACTGATTGTTAAAGGAGACTTACATCACCCCATGCAAAGGACCACCCAACACCACTGCGGCCCGCCGGTTTAACTGCTAAACTGCTTTCTGACTGTACACTATACTGCATGAACGTAGTGGGTTTACGAACGTGTTAGTTCTCATAGACTATGACGTGACAACGATGTAGGCTGTGTGTAGTGGTTAGCGGTCATGATATGAAAGTTTGGCTTGGAAAGGTTTTTTCGCCTGGTTCCAGACAGCTGATGTGTTGTGCACTGAAATCCACAAGTGAAGGAAAAGGTGAGAGGAGAGCGCATAGATAGTTGCAAGAAGGAATTATATATACACTGTACAACAAGCAAAGTGATGATGCTGTTTGTATGTGGCTGAAACTGAACTGTTTGCGTGTGATCAAGGGTGTATTCATTCCGATTCTCTTGAAAAAAAAATCTTAAATGAAAAGAAACGAGGATATACATACCTGCATTTGCCCAATAAAAACTCTAATTTGCAACTGTTGGACTAATGATTCCACCCTAGATCAGCTAGATGCACTCAAAATTATCATCTCGACCTGTGGCCCAACGTTGTAAACAATCATTCATAGTCTAGGTTATAGCAACCTCATGATGGGTACAGTGAAAATTTGAGTATTATCTAGTAGCCTAAACCTAGCGATATTACATTGAACTGGGTGAATGGCATATGAATGACAGTCACCCAATATCCTCCCTCATCTTAAACGGCACCGACCGCCACTGGTGTGTGTGTTACCTCTTCATGCCCTCCACCAGAGCCACCTCATCAGGAGAGGATGATATGTAGAAGGAGGTGGGTTTTCCCAGGTGGATCCCTCTCTTGATGCTATCCACTGTCTCCTCCTCCTTCACCTGCACCGTGTGGCACAGACACAGAGCCCGGAAGAACAGGTCCTCATGCTCCTGAGACACACAGGAACACAGACACACTATTACACACTGGTACACACTGGTACACACTGGTACACACTGGTACACACTGGTACACACTGGTACACACTGTGTCTTACCCTGCGGTATCCTCCAGGCGAAGAGTCGATCATGTCTATGCTGGAAGCAGCACTGAGGATCTGTCCATTACAGATGGCGTGGGGGATATAGACGTGTCCGTCCACACAGCACTCTATAAACTCCATGTTGTTCTCTGTCAACGTCCCTGTCTTATCAGTAAACACATACTCTACCTGCACACACAGACAGAAGCAGACGTTATATTTAGATGCTGACCTAGGCCCGTATCCACAAAGCGTCTCAGAGTAGAAAATTGGTCATACGTTGTGAGAAAAGAGACATTTTACTCCTACGGGAAAAAACAAAAGCTATACATGAAGCCCCTTTATTCATAATAGTCACACAGAGTCGACAGATATTTAGGAGACTTTGTGAGCTGTACTAACCAGTTAAGAGTTACCAGCAGGTGTCTTAATAATGGAAAAATGCAGCGAGTCAGTGGTTCCTGCACCACACGCAATTGCTTTGGAGTTGTTGAAAGAATTTTTATTTAATTCTAAAGAATCAATCCACAAATAATCTAGACCTACATGAAACAGCATCACTTGTGCCTCTGACAATGATTTCACATAACACCTAGTTAAATAATTGAAAGGAAAATATATGAAATAACTACATTATGCTGTTATTTCAAGTTATCCCTTTGGAGTGCAATATCACTTTAAAAAAGAAGCCTAAATTAGGCATACCTATAAATTGGGTAATTAAAGACATCTAGAGCTTATGTTAACTTTGATTGTCTTTGATGAAAACGACAGACCTTTCAAACATTGTATGCAACATTACAGGTGAGTGGCTTGGGGCTGACTGTGACAAAGCGATTTAGAGTTGTTGAATGGGAGTGACAAGTGTGTTGATAACTGTAATATTGTCAAAATTCTAATTTTAACAACCATCAGAATTGGTAAAAACAAAAGCTTATTAGGCGACAATTAAGAGAACTGATCATGTCAGGAGAAATGATATTAAACATTTTACCATTTCAACATTAGGATGTACAGTCACATTCACTGTGGTTGTCTGAAGCGTGCTATAGAGTTTACACCTGGCGATGCCTCCTCATGATTGGTTATTCCCCGTCATTTGCAACAATGTCAATGAGGATCATCAGTATCTTTCCTTTGCGGTACCTCAAACTGTCGTGACTACCAGCTGAGATAAACTTTTCTGAGTTGATTTTACTCCTGGCTCAGAGTTCGTCTGAACAGTGTTTTATCATCATCCTAAAAGCTGGGAGCTCGGATCTGGGAGTATTACAGGTTAACAGGATTTTAAAGATATTTTCTGAGATGCTTTATGGATACAAGCCCTAAACTCAGTTTTTGGAGTGTGTGTAGTATACGTATGTGTGCGTTTGTGTACTATACGTGCAGTATAAATGTGTGTGCGCGTGTGTGTGGACACAAGTGAGTCTAGTATATCTAGATGTTCAGAAGATGTGTGAGTGTGTGTACCTGTCCTAGCTCTTCGTTGAGGTCAGATGTGTTGACCTGAGCCCCCACCCCCAGCTCCTCATCATACATATCCTTGTCCCAGGCTATGAAGTAAGAACCCAGGAACTTCTGCATCTCCACGGTAACATACATGGAGACTGGGATGATGTAGTTAAACAACACCATGAAGGCCAGGAAGTCTGTGAACGCCCTGATCACCTGAGAGAGAGAGGAGAAGATGGAGGGAGGGGTAGAGGCAGGGAGGAGGAGGATGTAGGAAGAGAGAGAAGGGCAGAACGAGAACGAAAGGATGGTTAGAGACAGAGACCAAGAGGCTTTATCAGAATCAGTGAACGTTAAATAAGGAGTGACCTGATTAATCATTTTTGCTATGACAGCGTGCTTTGTGGGTAGTGTAGTGGTTTGGGGGAACTAACCACATGGCGTTCTCTGTCAATCTCGGTCCTGTGGTTGTACCAGGGTTCATCGCGGTCAGCAGACCACTGCCACGCATACTTCAGAACCGTGTTAATGACCGCTTTACTGATCAGGATACACAGATACACGATTAGGAACGCATTCATAGACCTGGAGGGAGATAGAGGGAGGGAGGAGAAGTTTAGAGGAGCTAAATGCAGATTGATTCTCCAGAACTGGATGTAAAAGAATTGTCAATAGAGCGACACACACACACACACAGCTTGAATGAGATCAAATAGAATTATGCAGACTTTATGTAATAACAGAGTCTACTCTTCCAACTCCTGCTACTCTTCCAACTCCTGCTACTCTTCCAACTCCCGCTACTCTTCCAACTCCCGCTACTCTTCCAACTCCCGCTACTCTTCCAACTCCCGCTACTCTTCCAACTCCCGCTACTCTTCCAACTCCTGCTATCCTTCATCAGACAGGTAGTTCTAGCCACACCATAGCAACCAGACACAGAGAGGGGAAGTTATGGGAATAGATCTTACTTTTCCACAGCTGAGCGTTTCTGGGATTTGGACTGGTAGTTAAGCGCCATCTTGGTGTCCATGCCTGTGTAGATGGCTACAGCTGAGGGAACAACAACCAGGGGTTACCATCACTACAGATGCAGAACAGTGTGTGTGTGTGTGTGTATGAAGAATGTATTTTACTTGTCAGGAGAACACATTTCGGTGGACGGTATGACTATTGCAACAGGTGCCGACTCATTCGCAAATATAACCATAGATATAACTTCAAACACAGAACAGTGTGTGTGTTACCATAAATGTGTTCTGTGTTCTTCAGGGTAGCTCCTCTGAGGAGAAGGTTCTCAGCTCCCAGCGGTCTAAAATGAGAAAAGGAACAAGATAAAAAGTAAAAAAGAAAAAGCTTTACTATCTATGGCAAAGACATGCCCTTTTCAAAGACTGTTAAGGATTGAAAGAGGGGAATGCTGGTCTTACCTGGCTATGGGATCCTCTCTTTCCTTATAAATATTGATGCGCCCCACAAATCTAAATGGGAAAAATAAAATGTATGCAATTTTCAACAAACAAACAGGTCACTGAATGATTCTGTGTGTGTCACACATTGAGTGTCACTCACTTGTAGAGGTCAGGCTGTGGTTGTTCACATTCAATAGTCGCATGTAGAGAGTCCACCTCCTGCTCTGTCTTAAAGGCCATGGTGTCTGGTACAGCATAGTAGGTCTGACACAGCATAGTAGGGGGGAGAGAGAGATGAATCACTGATAAGTCATGTTTGATCAGAGAGCATGCTGGAATAATTCAGGGGTGAATCCCAGCAGTGTACGTGTGTGTGCGTAACAGTATGTGAGTGTGTGTGTGTGTGTGCACATACCTTGTGGCTAGACTCTCCATCCAGGCTGGTAGTGGTGACGTAGCAGGTTCCGTCACCGCGGCTGGATGAAAGGAGGATGAGGTCACAGGGGAACGTCTCGTCCTCCCTCACCATGACAACGTCCCCCACCTGACAGGTCAACCACATCATCAGTTTAGACTCAAGAAATACAGGCTGGGTCCTAAAATCACACCCTATTCCCTTGTTCACTACGGTTGACCTGATCTAAATGGAGTAGACTACCCAGTGATATAGACAAATTTGTTGGTGGGTGTGCTTTTCTTTGGTGTGGGTGGGGCTAGAGCGGCTAACTTCCTGCAATTTTACACATTTCCCAAAAATGTGCAGAGAATTTTTTTTTTGTGGTTTAGTTAGTTCTTTTTGTCAACCCATCCCGTGAGAGTGAATGTCATTCCAGTTAATCTGTTATGTTCTATATAATAAAATCTGACTAACTGCTTGCTAGGAATTCTATCTGATGGTGATTGCATGTTTTGGTAAAAAGACAAATAATGTCCCGTTTGGAACACTTTTAATTAATGTTTTTTGCTCAATCTGAGTAGGTGGGCCTGGCTCCCCAGTGGGTGGGCCTGGTTCCACCCAGGCTCACTCGTGCCTACGCTCCTGGGACTACCATATTCCCCATACAGCGTACTACAGCGTACTAGTGGCTCTGGTGGTCAAAATGTTTGCACTATTTGGGGGATGGGATATCATTTAAATGTGCCCATTATAAACCCCATGTCATTGTAAATAAACACAGAGGTGCTGCTGCAGATCCAGAAATAATTAGCAGTTCTCCTACAGGAAACACACATGCCTCGTGCACAATCACACTTTCAGATTTTTCACACTCCTTTTTTCCTGGGGATTGAGTTGTTGCGTAAGAGTGGGATTATGCAAGTGGAGCAGCTTAACTGCCTATAAATCCCATCTCCACGGTGACCGTACACACCACTGTACTGCACATACACACTCAATAGCTATGATTAATATCTTCTTTACTATTCCTCTTTTCCCCAAAATCCACTCTGTTTAATCTGTGGGGGGAGTCAGGGGACCATCGGTGAGGAACATCGGTAGAATGTGCATGTACAGTTGAAGTCGGAAGTTTACATAAACTGAGTTTAAATGTAGTTGGCTAAGGTGTTTCACAATTCCTGACATTTAATCCTGGTAAAGATTCCCTGTCTTAGATCAGTTAGGATCACCACTATATTAAGAATGTGAAATGTCAGAATAATAGTAGAGAGAATGATTTACTTCAGCTTTAATTTCCATCATCACATTCCCAGTGGGTGTTATGGATTTTATGAATAATGACTAAATGATGTATACATTTAACGTAGAACTATAACTAAAACTACCCTGTCATTGTATGATTGTATGAAATTTATTAGAATCATACCTCTATAAATCTGATGTGTGTAGTTTTAGTCAGAATTAGGACAAGGACTTTTTGTTCCTTTTTAGTATGTAAGCAGGGTGCAAGTGTGAGACAATGTATGAGATAAGAGGAGCTATCGACAGACAAACTCTACTACTGTGTTCCTTACAGGGCATTCTGTCCTCACCCAGGGAGGGGAGAGACCTTGGGCTTGTAGTAGATTGTATAACAGGTGGCAGACAATGTATGACAGGAAGACTTGTGAACTATATTGTCATTGTTTCTGAAAGGAGGGACATTTATGACGAAATGTGAGGTATATAGACCAATGTACAGGAAGTGATAGGCGGAACGTTCCCGTAAATAAACATTTGACTTTTGTAGACTGGGCCTCTGTCTGTTTTTATTTCTATCAGTATCCTACAAATCCTGATATAGCAGACTGAGTAATTTAATTGGATTGGTTAAAGAATATGAGAACTTAATTCTCCTAACAGTGGGTCAGAAGTTTACATACACTCAATTAGTATTGAGTACCATTGCCTTTACATTGTTTAACTTGGGTCAAACGTTTCAGGTAGCCTTCCACAAGCTTCCCACAATAAGTTGGGTGAATTTTAGCCCATTCCCCCTGACAGAGCTGGTGTAACTGAGTCAGGTTTGTAGGCCTCCTTAAATCGCACACGCTTTTTCAGTTCTGCCCACAAATTATCTATGGGATTGAGGTCAGGGCTTTGTGATGGCCACTCCAATACCTTGACTTTGTTGTCCTTAAGCCATTTTGCCACATCTTTGGAAGTATGCTTGGGGTCATTGTCCATTTGGAAGACCCATTTGCGACCAAGCTTTAATTTCCTGACTGATGTCTTGAGATGTTGCTTCAATATATCCACATAATTTTCCTGCCTCATGATGCCATCTATCTTGTGAAGTACACCAGTCCCTCCCGCAGCAAAGCACCCCCACAACATGAGGCTGCCACGGTTGGGATGGAGTTCTTGGGGGGGGGGTGGGGGGGGTTGGACTAGTAACCCGAAAGGTTGCAAGATCGAATCCCCGAGCCGACAAGGTAAAAATCTGTCGTTCTGCCCCTGAACAAGGCAGTTAACCCACTGTTCCTAGGCAGTCATTGAAAATAAGAATTTGTTCTTAACTGACTTGCCTAGTTAAATAAAGGTAAAATAAAATATTCGGCTTGCAAGCCTCCCCCTTTTTCCTCCAAACATAACAATGGTCATTATGGCAAAACAGTTCTATTTCTGTTTCATCAGACCAGAGGACATTTCTCCAAAAAGTACAATCTTTGTCCCCATGTGCAGTTGAAAACCGTAGTCTGAGTGTTATGCCGGCTGCATGGTCCCATGGTGTTTATACTTGCATACTATTGTTTGTACAGATGAACATGGTACCTTCAGGCATTTGGAAATTGCTCCCAAGGATGAACCAGATTTGTGGAGGTCTACAATTTTTTTCCTGAGGTCTTAGCTGATTTATTTTGATTTTCCCATGATGTCAAGCAAAGAGGCACTGGGTTTGAAGGTAGGCCTTGAAATACATCCACAGGTACACCTCCAATTGACTCAAATGATGTCAATTAGGCTATCAGAAGCTTCTAAAGCCATGACATAATTTTCTGGAAATTTCCAAGCTGTTTAAAAGGCACAGTCAACTTAGTGTATGTAAACTTCTGACCCACTGGAATTGTGATACAGTGAATTATAAGTGAAATAATATGTCTGTAAACAATTGTTGGAAAGATTACTTGTGTCATGCACAAAGTAGATGTCCTAACCGACTTGCCAACACTATAGTTTGTGAACAAGAAATTTGTGGAGTGGTTGAAAAACGAGTTTTACTGACTCCAACCTAAGTGTATGTAAACTTCCATCTTCAACTGTATGTGTGTGTGGATGATGAATGTCTTTCATAGTCAGGACACGTTTCAGTGGACAGCATGGCTATGGCAACACTTCCCGACGCACACTCAAATACAACTATAGATATTACAGTAACAACCATACAAATCCTTTAAATTCTAATTCCTAATTCTATGGTAATATAGTGGTTCTGACCCTAGTCCAGCCTGACATCACAGAAGATAACAGGATAATAACGACCCGACATATCAGTCATATTGATATTTAATCTCTGTCTGGAAAGGCAAATCCTTTTCCCTGTATGGGACCAGAGTAATCACAACAGGAATGTTTGGGATGGTACTGTAGGGGGGATGTTGATCTTCTCTGGGACGCTAGCTATGGCATTGCAGACAAGCGCACGCACGTTCCCATGGAGACCGGCCTTAAAAAGGTCTCAGGAATGGATTTCATTTCAATATGATCAGATGATAGCCGTGGCTAAGATATAAATGTTCAAAGGTTATATAACTACGGGTATTATTCAGTGTATAAAATAATCAGTTCATAATGTTACATGAATAATAATATAATGAAGAAGGATGAGCTCTCATACTAGCCATTATACTCACATACTATAGCTATTACAGCTAAAGGCTCTATCTGAACATGAATGAGCACGCATGCTTGGTCAGAATAGAGAAACACCAGCCAATGAGGCCCAAAGGCGTCATAATAATGTGTAGTAGACTAGAGACTAGAAGGCCCATTAATAGCGTAGTAGTACCCGTAGCTTGGAGCTCTGTGTCCTCACCACCATCCCCTGCTGAACCATGTCCACGGGACACTCATTTATACTGCAGTCTGCCTTGTGTCTCAGCCAGTCTTCATAACCCTGGAGGAGAGAAGGGGAGGAAGGAGGGGTTGAGAGATACAAGGAGGAAAGGGAATGAGGGATTGTGGGGAGAAATGGAGCACACACACAGAGAGTCAGAGAGATATGGTCATCGCTGGTATCTAATTAGTGGTATATTCCGTCAACATGGTGACCCGTTTCCATGGCCTCTACACAACATGTAATGTTTTAGATTAATGATTGTATAAGGCCTGGGCTTTATAAGCCAGGTGTGGTTCATGCATCACTGCTATCTAGGGAAGGCTTCCCTAGATTTACCAACACCAATGACCAGAGGATGTGTGTGTGTCTCGTCTACCTGTTTAATGGCGGTGACAGTGATGACAAAGAAGAGAGGCAGTCCACTGGTGACAGGGCTGGTGGGCGTGTCTATGATGAGCTGAGGAGAGAGGAAGAGAACCAGCTGATTATCATTCATTCACGTTCTCCATGGTACAGAGATGGACCACCGCCAACCAGTCTCCTCCTCTTACCGTTCATCATCTCCTCCAGCTACTGGACGGGACGGCTCATATTATATCCATCGTGGACCATGACCATAAGCCATTCCAAGCCAAACAATTAACTCCCATTCACTTCACATAGCCTACGTGTTTAACTGATAATATGAAACACCAGTCTTTACAATATGTATGATAAAACGGCCCTGGGGTTCAGATCAAACAGAGAGATGGCATATTCTCACCTGGACCAGGAAGATTAGCAGAAAGTAGAAGTTGGCGATTCTTCTGAACTGTTCAAACAGGTTCTTGGGGATGAAGTTCCATAAGGTGTACTGGTAAAGAGAACACACCACAGGAGGTTGGTGACACCTTAATTGGGGAGTACGGGCTTGTAGTAATGGCTGGAGTGGAATCAGAGGAATGAAATCAAATGGACCAAATAGATGGTTTCCAGGTGTTTGACGCCATTCCATTTGCGCCGTTCCAGATATTATTATGAGCCGTCCTCCCCTCACCAGCCTCCACTGACACACACCCACATTATCAACATGTTTTCTAGAGAGAGGGAATAACACTTTATACCAGTGTCTTTTCTTTCTTAATTTAATCCAAAATTGATATCAACAGTCATTGTTGTTCCTCATAGAAACGGCTAACGAACCTTGAGCAGTAGCAGATATCTATGGTTGTCACCCACATTAAGACGTTGCTAATCATAGATGACATACTGTCACAAGAGCACAACATGCTTGGTTATCAGGGCTAAATGACGTGGTTGTTGTGCTGACGGCTTGGTTGCCATGACACCTGCTCACCTTGGAGGAGACGATGCGGTTGTCAGGGTAACGTTGAGGGATATAGGCCTCGGCCGCCGGCGGGGGTTCTTTGTGACCGATGTAAACCGTACGACTGTCCACCCAATACTCCTCCCCCGCACACTGTTAGAGAGAAAGGGTGGGGGGGGGAGACACAAAGAGCGAGACACAGAGAGCAAGAGCGAGAGAGACAGAGAGTGAGGAGAGACGAGGGAATAATACGTTGTAGTAAAATTGTAGCAAACGTTTTGATATGAAAATGTGCATTCTTATTGAATAAGTTAATGTTCAGCAGTAGTGTCAGTAAAACATTTCCTACAGAACACATGACCCAGGGTGGATAAGGAAGTTGAGTTACCCTGAATTAAACTACCTCCCACAAGATTCTCAAGAAACAGAAGTGAAAAGGCTGCTTCAGAGAGCGGCTGTGCCTTTACCACTGTGATTCTATAGAATACACGGGTGAGTGAGAGTGAGAGTGAGCTCTTGAGTTCTTCTGCAAAAAATATAGAATTACAGTTGAATAAATGTAGATAAGTCCTTGCGAAAAAATGCAAGTTTATACAGGACACTAACCTCAACATTAAAATCAAATCAAAATTCCATACCTAAATCTCTTAGAACCAGAGTAAGTCCAGAGCAGGATAGTTCCTGTAGAGGGTAAAACCCTAGTGTAGTGGTGTATTGGCCAGACCCGTAAGGAGGTTGGAAGCCCAGTCACAGTGAGGCCACGGGGTGTGTGTGTGCGTGCGTTTGTATGTGTATGAATGTTTGAACAAGATACGTCTGTAGTAACGTAGCAATAAGAGAAAGGTTGGTTTATGATCTTTGGGGAGGGGGAACCATGAAAGATTATGTGGAAATAGGAAGACAAGTGTGAATAAATTGGTAACGTGTGTTATCAACAACAGTGCTATTTGAGGCGCAAGACTGGAATAAGACATTAGGTAATACGTATTCCCCAGTAATAAATTGGCAGCCGCTATAGCATAGGTTCTAATACAAGGTATTAAGTGCCCTGTCCAATTAATAGACACAAATACCAGAACTATTCTCCGGGGAAGATGGTAGCGCTACCTTGGACAATAGTTAATAGAAGGTTGTATTAGAGACAGGAGTGAAGAAATCTAAATACCCTGGACACCGATGGGAGAGGTTTGGGAATAATAACTATTGATATGGCAACAGACGGCCCCGATTCTCCCTGTAAAGCGGAGCTAGAGGATTTTAATAAAGCCATGGAGCCGCTGAAAGAAGTGCACGAGCATTGTACCAATTTGAATATGGGAAATTAGTAGATGTCCTCAGCTGCAAAAAGACTGGGTACATGAGTACATTGGTAGAATTTGTACTTCGGCTTTGATGGCAGGTTTGAAACCTGTGATCAAAACGGCAGTTGCGGGGGTTGTGGATGAAATAGAGCAGGATGCTTTGAGAGTGTAATATAACTCTGCTCACTTCGCAAACGTGCGAGGGGTTAATACAGCCACAGTGAAAGTCTCTAACAGTGGTTTCAATGGCCAAGGTAAGACAAAGCAATGCAGCGAAAAAACATCAAAGCGTAGGGAGACAGAGTCCTGTTTTAGGTGTGGGGCCGTTGGGCATCGGAAGAATGAGTGTAGAGTAGGGATGGAGCCTGCTGCATTCGGAGGTAATGCTGCCATGCAAGCGTTTGCATCCTTTCCAAAAGGGCAGCAAATCCTCCGGAAAGTAGCAGGACAGGAACTTTCACATAGCGGTGTATGGCCTCGGTACGATCGATAGTGGTTCATAGAGATGACAGTTTCTACGTGAAGGAAGACGTATGATATCGTCTTACACAACTTTTTAATAGAGGCCAGGAAACAGATATAGCAGATTCCTTATGATGAGAAATTGGCTAAATATGCCACAGGAAAAAGTATTTTGGGTTGAAGAAGGGAAAATGGCAAAATGCCAGGCGGGTGGATTCTACAGAGGTAACAAATTAAAATTCTGGCCAAACACTCCTGGTAACTCAGAAACCCTTGTTTTTTTAATCTCATGAGACATTTTATGTGGTTTAATTATGAAATAGATTTACATTTTATGTCATCTTATTCTGAAATAGATTTCTAGAATGGACGAAAGGGTGGAGGGGTAACGAGGAATTAGCAAAGGGGTTACTAAACCTAAAATGAACTTCACTTTTTTTTTAGTTCATGAACATTGTGGTGCGATGGTTATGGAGAATCATGGGGAAAAGAGACCAGTGAATCGTTGGACTCGATGGTGAGATAAAGTCGCTGTGTCTTAGGGTAGTACATGCTAAATACAAAATACAGAAATTATGGGGTGGATTAAAACAAACATTTAATGGTTGGAGTAAGGACAGTGGATTTACCATTATCAAGTTTGGTTTATAATTAATACCTTTGGATTGCTGATTATTATGTAGCATGAAGAATGCTAACGAAATGTACACTTTCTTTTCCAGAAGAGGAGGTTTCATCATCTCTCGTTGGAATGTTCCCGGAGACTGTGGTCTAGGGGAGAGCAGTTAGTGATATTCCGCAGTTTTAGGTATAAAAGTATCTGGATTAGGCCATAAATGGAGTTCCCAGATAAGTGAGGCCTGTTCATGTGTGTTTTTGACCTACAGTTTACCACACCACAACTTACCGGTTATGAATATGCGTTAGTGGTGTTGATACCGTGGGATTTATTTAGTGGGGTCTTTCCAATTTGGTTTTAAATGGAGTATGCAGAAGGATGGAAATGTTTTGAAATGGTTTCCGAAGGACAGGGGAAGAAAAGGGAGAGGAAATATTGAAGGTTGTTGAATGCCCTGTATCCTGACTTTCTGGTGAAGCCTGATCAATCTCATGACCGAAACAGGTGGGACTTAATTATAAAATGAACGAGAAACACTAGTTTCTATTCTATTTTACCATTACTTTATGAGATACTATTTTTGTAATTCTAAGTTGATTGGTTATTCGAATTTGTTTATTTTTGAGTTAACATGCAGTGTTGTTTGTTTTTGAATCACGATGTGAATCATGTGTTCAAAGGGGAAATGACCAGTTCCCTGGGGCCCTGGTCTTTGGGTAAATATACAAATGTATTTTGTTCAGTCTGCTAATAAAAAGGAAAAATATATGTTAATAAGTGATGACAGTTACTCCAAATGGATTGTGATATGTGTTTTGCTGATTTCATTTTTGTCTTTGTTTCGATACAAATTTCACCAGATTGGGTCTGCTGGAGTGTTGGGATTCCCCATGGGTTAGGGTGCTAACTCCCTGATCTGGTAACTCTTCCGAGAGGTCGCCAGTAAAATAAGGGAGTATGAACTAAGTTTGAAAATGGTTTCAACAGTAACAGTATGTTGTTATGCTCTTTGACGTTTGTCTTAGAGATGCAAAAAAAAATTGGGAATGTAATAAGGTCTACACACTGCAAACAATTTAGACTAAGTATGCATTGAGATACCGATCTTTCATTACCAGGCCACTCACAACAGGAAAACAGGGTCAAAGGGGGGCTGTAATGAGAAGAGTTATTACCGGCAATAAAAAGGTCCCGTTTATAAATGTACATTCTAACCGGGATGAGGTGTGCTAGGATGAGAGGCTTGACTTCGAGTCATAGACTGAAAGTAAAGCACTAAGGACTGTCATTCTAAATTTGGGTTGGATAATTTATAAAATGTTTTAGTTATGAATCGGATACAGCGAGAGAGAGTTGCTCTCGAACGGTGAGGGGTGGGGGCACTGCTCAAATGTATTAGGCCTAGGGAGGCTTTCGAAACCTTATCTTTAAGTGTCCTCCGACAAGGAGGTTATTAGAGAACTCACTGGATGATAGCTTGGGTCAACCATGAAGGTTTTTTATTTTACCATGTCATCAGAATTTTTATATGATACGGTACAATTAATTGCATACAAGGCTCAGTCTGTGTTTTGCGTTAACACCCAAGGATGAAAATGAAAGAGACAGCAGGGAGACCAGCATCACATGGGTATAGAACGGAGCGGATGGATGCTGCTTTCCCCAGTTTTAGTCGCATCAAGGGTGGTGTGAAATTATTAAACATGTACTTTTTTTCTCTTTCCTTTTCAAGTCAACATGTTTTTAGGTTTCTTGGAACATAAGAGTGATCGTTGTTCCAGAGGAGGGACTGATGTATATTGACTAAGTGATTTGAGAATGTTTTAGTATGTTTATAACTGTAGAAGTGCATTATTTATTTATTTTATTTTTTATTTAACCTTTATTTAACCTTTATTTATTTGATTAATTTAGAAGTGCATTAGGAGTAGTGACTAGTGTGTTATGGGTTAGATGGAATGATATAAGTGTAAATGTATCTGTAGCAGGAGACGAGGTACACATGAGGCCTGTGGTTGAGAATGTTTACATCAGACTGTTAAGTGGGATGGAATGTGACTGCGGTGGAGATCTGTGGGTGCTCATCAATTAAGGTTGTGTTGATAGAGCGGTATCATTTTCAGAGACTAGGTATATTGTTACAGGAGATAGCTTGTAGGAGAGGGAGGACAGCTAACTGCACAATATAGGGACTAATATGAAGTTAAATTGAACGTTACACATACCCAGATCGCGGTGAGAGTAGCAGAGATAGTGTTGGCATCTCAGACACTATGGTGACCTTTCAAGAAACCTGGGACTCAGATATTCTTCAAACTCATTCATCTCTTTCCCAATTTCTAACAGCCAGCGAACACTTGACAGATTACATGCAGTAGTTATTCTCACGGCAGTCGCTGTAGGGATAGTAATTGAAGGAGGCTATAGGCATGGGCCATGTTAGTAGTAGCAGGGGTTACTTTAGTAGCATTGTTGGCATATCATTTTATGAGGACTCATGCCACATGGCTGGGTAGCTGGTAACTGGGGGACCGATGGGAGTACCGGGGGCTGTTATTCACCTCACTGATTAGTGATCTGGGATAAGGGGAGAGTCTGTTGTCAGGAAATGACCCATGCGTTGCAATGTGTATATTCCCAGATGGACGCGGCACATGAGGAGCAGGAGATAACCGAGGGCGTGGCCTGAATTCTGGAGATTGAGTGTACATCAAGATACACCAGGCGGGGGTGTTGGGACAATGTTGGTCTGTTCCACACACAGTACTGCTTACAGCACCTGCAGCGGTAAAGATTGTCATGTCTCTCTTCGGTGGGTGCGTAGTTCTCACGTGAAGTGAGATCCAGGTGCATAATGGGTGAGCGTGAAGACACCATGACAGAGGAAGCGGAGCTAGAGAGAGAGACACTAGATTCCACTGTAGACATGCAGATGGGCTGGGTCTAGGAGACACTTTAAACATCATAGTTAGGTTGGGTTAGTTGCTTTATTGGTTAATGCATCACATGAAAGGATAGATGTTGGGGTAATTGTACTCTGGACAACATTCTGAAGGCATCGATGTGAAAGCACATACAGTGCTGAGTTACCTCAAGAGGATGTAGCGTTGATTATGGATACGCATTTGCCTATCAGATGATGTGCCTATCAGGTGGCAAAGAAGGAGATGGGGAGAAAAGTGAGGATGACATGGCTTGGGAACACCTCCTGGATCCTGTGGTCAGACAGGGAAGACTGGGCGAAAGCTTGAGGAGGCTTTTTAGTGCTTTCATTTTTGGCAAACTCAGCAGAAAAGTATCCTGAAGGCATAGTCAGGTAAATAGAGAGTGGGAATTGTCATGTTATCAAACTTTAGGCTTTCATGCATATATTATTATGCATAGCTTACCACATTGTTAATACTGTAATGTTTTGTGTTTCTCGTTGCTTTTAAAATCTTGTGCTATCATTCTCTTAGAAGGAGAAAGATGAAATGGAAGAAGTGAACAGCTCCAGCGGACACGTTATTATCAGTGTTCTATGAGAAATGTAAAGACGAGTGTGCTTGGTGTGATCATAGAACAGAGGCCATAAGTCTCCGAGTTTGTAAACCTCACTGTGAATGTTAATTATGTTTTATTTTTTGTTCATGTTTATTATCATTGTTTGTCCATTTATAAGTGTAATGTAATGTTGAACAGTATGGAGTGAAATGTTCAAAATAGGGGGACTGATGGATTCTGGGTTCTAACTCCTAAACTTGGGATAGGGTTAATTATCAGGTATCCTATTGAAATATTGAGTGTTTAGGTTTAGAGGGTTTACACCAGAAGTTAATGGTTATCTGTAGGAAGAAGGTATATATTGTGTGCAATAAAGCTTGAATTGTGCTGAGTGTAGGGAAAGTGATCACGTGACAGGCATTGGTAAGGGGAGAGAGCCATGGATTGGTGATGAAGGGGGTCGAGGTCAGGTCAGGTCACGTTAAGGGAGAAAAGTTTATGGCACGTATCACTTTGTTTCCTGCCTAGCAACAAAGATACAATGTTTGTTCAGATGAGTAGGAGGAGACTCAGCCTAGGAGGAAGGGTTACATATCAGTGCTTGTGTGAAATGTCGTTGTCTGATGCAGCTGTATTGATCCTCTGGGAAGAATAAACTTGGTTTGAGTTTTCATACTGTCTGTTGAGTTTTTACTCTGAAAATTAAAACCTAACACCTAAAACCTTGATTTTGGACAATATTACCTGAATGGACTATTACTACCAAGGACTGTCAAGAAAAAACACCTGCAGAAGAAACACAGCTGAACCTGGAAATACCATCCAACACAACACTGAGTGAGTAATATTTAGTCTGAAGATAAGTCTGAAGCCAAAAACAATAATCTCTAGGTCATTTTGTTATATAAAGCTACGTAAATAAGTATACTACACTACCAAGTTGTTCGGTCAGAACAGACCTGGCGGCATCTTCAACTAGCACTGAAGTGTGGAGTCAGATGTGTGAAAACTCTCCTGCCATTGTTGGGCTCAAGAGTTTCACAATACAGGACACAATGGATATTAAAAATAACAGTGTACAAAAAAAAGCTCCTCAAGGACAATCCAGAGACACTATTTGCTGACTGCAACGAAGAGGGGAACGTAAGCAACGTAATTTTCCACACAGACCATCCCCTGGCATGGCACAGTGCTATAAGAGCACACTACCCCTATGTCAAGAGAGAGGGTATTGGCCCAGGGTGGAAACTCAGAATACTAGACATTGAGGAAATTGAAACAACCTCTGTCAACGTGTACAAGTCTGGGACCGTAATGGTGCAGGGCATCCTTGTGCAGTTCCAGCAGGACTTTTACGGGATCAAAGAGAGAGCACAGCAGGAAAAGATCTCTGTGATGACTCCCCCATCCTGAGTGAGTCTGATCACACCTCTTCAAACTGTCCTACAGACGAGGATAGTCACCCCCACAACACTGAACACAACAAGGTCCCACAACTGCACTGCACCTCCATCATTGAGAGGGACAAATTCACAGAGGTGGAGAGAAACATGGTGGAGCTCAGAGAGCTAGTCCACACAATCCAGACAGAACAAAACCACGAAATAGACCAGTACAACACCCCTCCACCCCCAACAAGACCCGGAGTGCAGAAGGTGGAGAAGGACACTGTCTGAGAGAGCTTAAAGAGGCACACATGGCACTGAAGGAGGAGGTGACACAGCTGATGTGTGACAGAGAGCAGGACACTCCCCCAGACAAGCCAGCAGAACAGCCCACCTCGGGCCCGGACCGCAACCTCAACGGGACAGACAACACAGGACCCACCAACCCAACAGACCCCCTAACAGCCCCCCTGTCAGCTCCCCCAATAGCCCTCCAGAAGAAAAATCCCCCCCCCCCCCCCCCCCATCCAGCGAGCCAGAGATTGTGCTCCTCATTGACTCAAATGGCAAATGCATTCAAAAGGATAAACTTTTTCCCAAACACAAAGTGGCCAAACTCTGGTGCCCAAACACTAGGCATGCCCTGGAGCTGTTGTCAGAGGACAAACACTAGGCATGCCCTGGAGCTGTTGTCAGAGGACAAACACTAGGCATGCCCTGGAGCTGTTGTCAGAGGACAAACTAGGGTCCCCCAGCCACATTTTAATTCACACGGGCACAAATTACCTGAGTGCCCATAAGGAAAGAGTGGCCACAGCACTAAAGGTGTGATTGAAAAAGCTTCTTCCTCTTTCTCCAACACACAAGTGGTTATTGCCATCCTGCTACCACGAAAAGACTTTCACCCTGCTACCATACAATGGGTGAATGCAAGCATTTCATGAGACTGTAGCTCAAAACCTAATGTCTACTTGGCCCACCACTCCACCCTGGACTTGAACAGCCTTTACGACCAGGTCCACCTCTGCAAGGCAGCAATCCCAACTTTTGCCAGGACCCTGTAGGACGTCACCCTCAACCGTAGCCCCAGCACGTCACAGGAGCAACGGAGACCCTGCCCAGACCAGCGAGACACCCTCCTAGACCTGCAAGACCCCCTCGTGAAGGACCTAAACAGAGAGAACCCACGCCAAGAGGACCTACACCCAGACCACAGTATCACCAGCCACCCCAAGCAAACCCTGGCCACACCCTATATAGGCCCCCTCATATCAGACCTATGCCCCTTCTGTCCACCCCCCGAGGCAAGGACCTCAACATGACAGCAGGACATATGCCCAGGCCGTGAGCAGAGCAACAGGCCCAACCCCCACTAATAACCCGCCCAAGCCCCATCCTGCGACCTAAGAGATCAGATGCTCAACATGCTCTGCTCACTCCTACTGTGATGGTCCGGGCCTAAAAAAACAACACTAGAAACTATGGAACACAAAGCTTTTACTATATCTCATCCTGGAATATACAAGGTCATCTGCCTTTGGCCTAAAGAGAAGGAACTGAGACCTCATCAAAGAAATTGGAAATGCAGACATTGTCATCCTACAAGAAACATGGAATAAAGGAGATGGACCCACTGGTGGCCCACTAGGTTACAGAGAGCTGGTAGTCCCATCCACCAAACTACCAGGTGTGAAACAGGGAAGAGACTAAGGGGGTATGCTAATTTGGTATAGATCAGACCTAACCAATTCTATCAAATTAGTCAAAACGGGAACATTTTATGTCTGGCTAGAAATTAATAAGGAAATGATCTTAACAGAGAAAAATGTCCTCATGTGTGCTACCTAAACTCAGCAAAAAAAGAAACGTCCTCTCACTGTCAACTGCGTTTATTTTCAGCAAACTTAACATGTGTAAATATTTGTATGAACATAACAAGATTCAACAACTGAGACAAACTGAACAAGTTCCACAGACATGTGACTAACAGAAATTGAACAAGGGGGGGGTGTCAAAATCAAAAGTAACAGTCAATATGGCCACCAGCTGCATTAAGTACTGCAGTGCATCTCTTCCTCATTGACTGCACCAGATTTGCCAGTTCTTGCTGTGAGATGTTACCCCACTCTTCCACCAAGGCACCTGCAAGTTCCCAGACATTACATGGGGGAATGGCCCTAGCCCTCACCCTCCAATCCAACAGGTCCCAGACGTGCTCAATGGGGTTGAGATCTGGGCTCTTTGCTGGCCATGGCAGAACACTGACATTCCCGTCTTGCAGGAAATCACGCACAGAACGAGCAGTATGGCTGGTGGCATTGTCATGCTGGAGGTTCATGTCAGGATACGCCTGCAGGAAGGGTACCACATGAGGGAGTAGGATGTCTTCCCTGTAACGCACACCGTAGAGATTGCCTGCAATGACAACAAGCTCAGTCTGATGATGCTGTGACACACCACCCCAGACCATGACAGACACTCCACCTCCAAAATCGATCCCGCTCCAGAGTACAGGCTTCGGTGTAATGCTCATTCCTTCGACGATAAACTAGAATCCGACCATCACCCCTGGTGAGACAAAACCGCGACTCGTCAGTGAAGAGCACTTTTGCCAGTCCTGTCTGGTCCAGCGACGGTGGGTTTGTGCCCATAGGCGACATTGTTGCCGGTGATGTCTGGTGAGGACCTGCCTTACAACAGGCCTACAAGCCCTCAGTCCAGCCTCTCTCAGCCTATTGCGGACAGTCTGAGCACTGATGGAGGGATTGTGCGTTCCTGGTGTAACTCGGGCAGTTGTTGTTGCCATCCTGTAACTGTCCCGCAGGTGTGATGTTCGGATGTACCGATCCTGTGCAGGTGTTACACGTGGTCTGCCACTGCGAGGATGATCAGCTGTCCGTTCTGTCTCCCTGTAGCGCTGTCTTAGGCGTCTCACAGTACGGACATTGCAATTTATCGCTCTAGCCACATCTGCAGTCCTCATGCCTCCTTGCAGCATGCCTAAGGCACATTCACACAGATGAGCAGGGACCCTGGGCATCTTTCTTTTGGTGTTTTTCAGAGTCAGTAGAAAGGCCTCTTTTAGCGTCCTAAGTTTTCCTAACTGTGACCTTAATTGCCTACCGTCTGTAAGCTGTTAGTGTCTTAATGACCTTTCCACAGGTTCATGTTCATTAATTGTTCATTGAACAAGCATGGGAAACAGTGTTTAACTTCTTTCAGCTAGGGGGCAGAATTTTTATGTTTGGAAAAATAACATTCCCAAGGTAAACGGACTATTTCTCAGGTCCAGATGCTAGAATATGCATATAATTGACAGATTAGGATAGAAAACACTCTAAAGTTTCCAAAACTGTCAAAATATTGTCTGTGAGTATAACAGAACTGATTTTGCAGGCGAAAATCTGAGGAAATCCAACCCGGAAGTGCCTTTTATTTGGAAAAATCCCTGTTCCGTTGCCTGCCCCTCCTCCATTTAAAAGGGGTATCAACCAGATTCCTTTTCCAATGGCTTCCTCAGGCTGTGACCAGGCTTTAGACATAGTTTCAAGCTTTTATTTTGAAAAATGAGCGAGATTTTTCAAAACGCGTCAGGTGTCCTTTGATTAGTTCCTGCGCGCGAGAGATGTAGCTCGACATTTTCTTTCTCTGTAGTATTGAATAGGTTACCGTCCGGTTGAAATATTATCGATTATGTATGTTAAAAACAACCTGAGGATTGATTATAAAAAACGTTTGACATGTTTCTACGTACATTACGGATACTTTTTGGAATTTTCGTCTGCCTTTCAGGACCGGAACGAGCCTGTGGTTTTCTGAACATAACGCGCAAACCAAATGGCGGTTTTTGGTTATAAAACTAATCTTTATCGAACAAAAATAACATTTATTGTGTAACTGGGAGTCTCGTGAGTGCAAACATCCGAAGTTTATCAAAGGTAAGCGATTAATTTTATTGCTTTTCTGACTTTCGTGACCAAGCTAATTTGAGGCTAGCTGTTCTTACTGTTTTGTCTAGTGATTGATAAACTCACAAACGCTTGGATTGCTTTCGCTGTAAAGCATATTTTCACAATCTGACACGATAGGTGGATTAACAACAAGCTAAGCTGTGTTTTGGTAAATTTCACTTGTGATTTCATGATTATAAATAATTTTTTTAATTTTTTTTCTTTTTATTTGGCGCTCTGCAATTCAGCGGTTGTTTACGAAAATGATCCCACTAAAGGGATCCGTGCGGCAAGAAGTTAAATCCTTTACAATGAAGATCTGTGAAGTTATTTGGATTTTTACAAATTATCTATGACAGGGTCCTGTAAAAGGGACGTTTCTTTTTTTTGCTGAGTTTATATCCCCCCAATAGAATCCCAGCTTCTCCATCCTTGAGGGGGAGATCAACAATTTCCAGACTCAGGGACATATACCTAAATGCCAGAACCTGACACCCTCAGCACACAGAGGGACAACCGCCTAACTGGAGGTGACAGCATTCCCTCCCACATATGCCCCCCTAGACACAACTACGACAACATAACCAACAAAAACGTGTCACAAATCCTGCAGCTCTGTCGGATGCCGGGTATGTACATAGTCAATGGTAGGCTTTGAGGGGACTCCTTTGGTAGGTACACCTATAGCTCATCTCTTGGCAGTAGTACTGTAGACTACTTTATCACTGACCTCAACCCAGAGTCTCTCAGAGCGTTCACAGTCAATCCACTGACACCCCTTTCAGATCACAGCAAAATCACACTCTACTTGCACCGAGTTATGCTCAAGCATGAGGCATCAAAGCCAAAGAAACGGAATAATATTAAGAAATGCTATAGATGGAAGGAAAATATTGTGGAAATCTACCAAGAAACAATTACACAACAAATGAAATATCATCTAGACAATTTCCTGGAAAAAAGGTTTCACTGTAATAGTGAAGGTGTAAACTTGGCAGTAGAAAACCTAAACAGTATATTTTACCTCTCAGCTTCCCTATCAAATCTAAAAATTGCAAGCAGACAACCTAAGAAAATTAACAGAAATTACAAATGGTTTGATGAAGAACACAAAAACCTAAAGAAAGAAATTGAGAAACCTATCCAACCAAAAACAGAGACTCAAAAAACCTGAAGCTACGCCTTCACTACGGTGAATCACTAAAACAATACAGAAATACACTACGGAAAAAGAAGGAACAGCATGTCAGAAATCAGCTCAATGTAATTGAAGAATCCATAGAATCGAACCACTTCTGGGAAAATTGGAAAACACGAAACAAACAACACAAAGAGTTATCTATCCAAAATGGAGATGGATAAACCACTTCTCCAATCTTTTTGGCTCTATAACAAAGAACAGCAAAAACATACAGTATACATGATCAAATACAAATCTTAGCATCAACTATTAAAGACTACCAGAACCCACTGGATTCTCCAATTAAAACGAATGAACTACAGGACAAAATAGCAACCTTCCAACCCAAAAAGTCCTGTGGGGATGATGGTATCCAAAATGAAATGACAAAAATCTACAGACCACAAATTCCAATTGGCTATACTTAAACATCATCCTCAGCTCTGGCATTTTCCCCAATATTTGGAACCAAGACTGATCCCCACCCCAATCCACAAAAGTGGAGACAACATTGATCCCAACAACTACCTGGGGATATGCGTCAACAGCAACCATGGGAAAATCCTCTGCATTATCATTAACAGCAGACTCGTACATTCTCTCAGCGAAAACAATGTACTGAGCAAATCTCAAAATTGGCTTTTTACCAAATTACCGTATGATAGACCACGTATTCACCATGCACACCCTAATTGACAAACAAAACAAAACCAAAGTTTTCTCATGCTTTGTTGATTTCAAAAAAGCTTTGACTTACCTTGGCATGAGCGTCTGCTATACAAATGGACGGAAAGTGGTGATGGGGGAAAAAAATATTACATTATAAAATCCACGTACACAAACAATAAGTGTGTAATTAAAATTGGAAAAAAATGTATTTCCACAGGGCCGGGGGTGAGACAGGGATGCAGCTTAAGCCCCACCCTCTTCAACATATATCAACAAATCATTGAGGGCAGTAGAACAGTCTGCAGCAGTCAAATGTCTACAGTTTGCGAGGGCCTACAGCAGCACCAAGATCTACTGCACATATTCTCAGACCTGGGCCCTGAGAGTAAATCTCAGTAAGACAAAAATAATAGTGTTCCAAAAAAGATCCAGTTGCCAGGACCACGAATACAAATTCCCTAGAGCACACAAAAACTATACATACCTCAGCCTAAACATCAGCGCCACAAGTAACTTCCACAAAGCTGTGAACAATCTGAGAGACAAGGCAAGAAGGGCCTTCTATGCCATCAAAAGGAACATAAAATTCGAAATACCAATTAGGATCTGGCTAAAAATACTTGAATCAGTTATAGAACCCATTGCCATTTATGGCTGTGAGGTCTGGGGTCCGCTCACCAACCAGGAATTCACTAAATGGGACAAACACCAAATTGAGACTTTGCATGCAGAATTCGACTAAAATATCCTCTGTGTACAACGTAAAACACCAAATAATGCATGTACAGCAGAATTAGGCCGATACCCGCTAATTATCAAAATCCAGAAAAGAGACGTTAAAATATACAACCACCTAAAAAGGAAGTGATTCCCAAACCTTCCATAACAAAGCAATCACCTACAGAGAAATTAACCTGGAGAAGAGCCCCCTAAGCAAGCTGGTCCTGGGACTCTGTTCACAAACACAAACAGACCCCACAGAGCCCCAGGACAGCAACACAATTAGACCCAACCAAATCATGAGAAAACAAAAAGATAATTACTTGACACATTGGAAAGAACTAACAAAAATACAGAGCAAAATAGAATGCTTTGGCCCTAAACAGAGAGTACACAGTGGCAGAATACCTGACCACTGTGACTGACCCAAAATGAAGGAAATCTTTGACTATGTACAGACTCAGTGAGCATAGCCTTGCTGTTGAGAAAGCCATGTCTGCCTACGGCGACCTCTCAATATAAGACAGGCTGCCCACAAAATTAGGTGGAAACTGAGCTGCACTTCCTAACCTCCTGCCCAATGTATGACCTTATTAGAGACACATATTTCCCTCAGATTACACTGATCCACAAAGAATTTGAAAACAAACCCGATTTTGATAAACTCCCATATCTACTGGGTGAAATACCACAGTGTGCCATCACAGCAGCAAGATGTGTGACCTGTTGCCCCAAGAAAAGGGCAACGAGTAAAGAACAAACACCATTGTAAATACAACCCATGTTTATTTATTTTTCCTTTGTACTTTAACTATTTGCACATCGTTACAACACTGTATATAGACATAATGACATTTGAAATGTCTTTACTATTTTTGGAACTTTTGTGAGTGTAATGTTTACTGTTACATTTGTATTGTTTATTTCACTTTAGTTTATTATATATTTCACTTGCTTTGGCAATGTGAACATATGTTTTCCATGCCAATAAAGCCCTTAAATTGAATTGAGAGAGACAGATTGTGTCTTGGTGTAGTGCCCATTGTGCAGCAGCCCATACTCTGATCTCTCCCCACACAGGGAGCTTCCTCCCTGGTTAGGCAGAGCCCTGCACACTGGGTGGCTCTGAAACACTCGCTACACCACTCGGGAGCCCAATAACGCTTCAACTATCCAATAACAAATACTAGAACAAGCACCTCAGTGACTTTAGTTATCTGAAACCAATGACATCATCCATGCTCACTGATTCTCACAACATCTTGACTGTAATGACTAATATAAACCAGCTGATCTGATCGACCAAAAGAAAGCACAGTGAGAACTCACATTTCTCTGCCATAGATTACATTCAACAATAAAATTCTAATTCTATGGTCTGATCTATGAATGAGACCATAATATGTTGATATGTTTTTAAACTTTTGATACCATTGCTGCCTCTGAGCTGCGTGTCACCCAGTGGTAGAGTCCATTCCATGATGCGGCAGACCAGCCCAGACCACTGCCCAGACCACTGCCCAGACCACTGCCCAGACCACTGCCCAGACCACTGCCCAGACCAGGCTGATCAACAAGCATTTGGCAGCTGGTTATAAATAGACACTTAGCCAACAGAGTGTCAGCAAACGGGCTGCTCCAAAACCCAAGAAGAGAGGCATGACCCAGAGAAAGAGAGGCAAGAGAGCAAGAGAGAGTGTGCAAAAGGGAGAGAGAGAGAGAGTGAGTGTGCAAAAGAGAGAGAGCGCACAAAAGAGAGAGAGCGCGCAAAAGAGAGAGAGAGCGCAAAAGAGAGAGAGCGCAAAAGAGAGAGCGAGCCGCAAAAGAGAGAGAGAGAGCTGCAAAAGAGAGAGAGAGCGCAAAAGAGAGAGAGCGCAAAAGAGAGAGCGAGCCGCAAAAGAGCGAAAAAGAGAGAGAGCGCACAAGAGAGAGAACGCAAAAGAGAGCGCAAAAGAGAGAAAAAGAGAGAGCGAGAGAAAGAAGATGGGGGGAAACAAATGCAAGACAGGTTACAGTTGAGGAGAGGAGTAAAAGGAGAGAAGAAGAGAGGAGTAGAGATCTGTGTGTAGTATATAGACTTACTAGGGAGATCGGGAAAGAGAAGGGGATATGTGATATGTGTGATAAGTAATGGAAAGAGTGAAGGAGCCAGTGAAAAAGAGGGGGTAGGGGGGCAGTAAAAACAGTTACAGTAATAGCTGCCTAATGATGACTGGATGATCTGTGACCCACAACAGGTTGTCACATGAGACAGACACACACACACTTGTACAACTAACCTTGTGGGGACACACAATTCAGTCCCATTCAAAATCCTATTTTCCCTAACCCCTAAACCTAACCTTAGCTCCTAACCCTAACTCTAACCTTGACCCTAAACCCCCTAGAAATAGCATTTGACCTTGTGGGGACCAACAAAATGACCCCAGTTGATCAAATATTTGTTTGTTTACTATTCTTGTGAGGACTTCAGGAGTCAGAGTGTGTGGTGCGCATCCCGAGTAAGGCAACATATTAGGATATTAGAAAATGACTTCAAAACCACATGCTGGCTATACCTCCCAGTGTGTGTGAGTTGAATAATATAGAGGTTGGCTGTAACACCACCTCTGTGTATGAAGGACTAGTGCAGTGCAGTGTGTGCCGTATTTAACTTCAGATCCAACGTCCATACAATAATATTATCCTCCATTTCCTCTCCTCCCTTCCTCTCCTCTTCCATTCTCTCCATCTCCTTCCTGTCACATTCTGCAAATGTGACGGTGGGAGAGGAAGAGAGGGAGAGAATAATAGCTTTACAGTCTGATCAGTAATACGTTCTGATCCGTGTCAAACAGCCACGTTCGACAACTTTCTATGCTGATGAGAAGAGACCTACGGACAGAGAGTGTGTTGGCCGGGCGGCCATATTGTTTTGACGTGTATTATTAATCAAACTAAAGAGGCCCGTCTCTATATAAAGATGGTGTTACATCATCGCTATATCCCACCACAAGTCATGTTGTCATAATCTGACGTGACATGGATGGGATCATCCATAAGAGATCAAATAAGACCTCGACCCACAGCTCCCCTCCTAGGATCAGATCTACTGTAGGATCAGCTTACCCTTCCTCAAATCCTCCTAACCTTAATCATTTCAACACTAAACTGACCTTAGATCAGCGTCAACAGGAATCTCCTCTATGTCATGCTACATTGCCCCTAGCAGGGCTTCCAGACACTAAAGATGTTATAGTGTGTAATAAAAGGCCCTAAATCTTCTTCCCCAGAGTCAGATGAACTCGTGGAAGCCATCTTCATGTCTCTGAATGAAGTTTGAAGGAAGTAGCTAACTAACGCTAGCGCAATTGATAACTAGCATTAGCACAATGACTGGAAGTCTATGGGTATCTGCTAGAAGCATTGGCTCACGAAACTACCTCTAACTACCTCCTTCATACTGGACAGAGAGACATACAAATGGGAGACAAGCAGCACCGCTCAGACATGTCTGTCTGTCTGTCTGTCTGTCTGTCTGTCTGTCTGTCTGAGCAGCTATACCACCACGCAGTCACGATCTCTCTGCAGTCACACTCACGCTGCCACCACTGATAGATGATTAATCGTCATGGCAACACAGCACGGGTCCACCAGAGAGGAACAGAGGAGAGAGAAAGAGTCGAGCTTTACAAAGAGTGAGTGTAGTAGAAGGTAGTACAGGACCAGATATTCTTTCTACATCAAAAGAGGTCCATTTCTATGACAGGAGGTGAAGGAATGAGAGACAAGACTCACTGATGGAAAACAGACATTAAAAGGAAACAGCACATAACATCAATATCAATGTAGACCTGCTATAAACACCAGGCATGACTTATTCCTAGATGGACAGAACTGCAAAGAGGCAAACATCAAGTCCTTTGTTTTAACTGTAAAGTGTAGATGAATAAAACACTTAATCCAACACTGCCCCCTCACATACACTCTGCCCCTAAAGACTGGCAACTAGGTTTAACACCACCCCCTCTCTTCACAGGGGCTCAGCCCCAGGGAGAGGGAGCAGAGACAGGAATAGATTGCCTTTAGCCCTCTGCCAGGTTAGCATTGGCGCTAACACAGAGCTGAAATGTCCCTTTCATCACTAGCTGCCGCTAACGCCTGACCACAGCCTGGCACCTGGGGCTTTAAAGTGAATAAATGTCACACTACACCCTACCAAGCCTCTACATAGCTTCTGCTCTCCTCTCCTCCACTGGTTACTGAACTAAAGTAAGTGAAGTGGATTTACACCCGGTAACAAAATTACGGTAACGGAATTACATAATGGTTCCCTGATCTGTACTACACAAAAATGCATAATTATGGATATGAATGTCAGTCTCCTCATGTTTCACACGTTTGGACCTCACAGGGCAGAGCACAGTAGAGTGCAGTGCAGTACAATACAGACCAGCACAGAAAAGCAGAGTTCAGTACAGTGTAATACAGTAGAGTACAAGCGAGTTCAGTATAGTATAGTACAGTACAATACTTTACTGTACCACAGTATTGTATTGACTGTACTATCCAAACTTGTGAAACGTACACTACCGTTCAAAAGTTTGGAGTCACTTGGAAATGTCCTTGTTTTCCATGAAAACATACATGAAATTAGTTTCAAAATGATTAGGAAATATAGTCAAGACTTTGACAAGGTTATAAATAATGTAAAAGAATCCTCCATTTGCAGCAATTACAGCCTTGCAGACCTTTGGCATTCTAGTTGTCAATTTGTTGAGGTAATCTGAAGAGATTTCACCCCATGCTTCACCCCATGCTTCCTGCATTGGCTTGATGGGCACTTCTTACGTATCATACGGTCAAGCTGCTCCCACAACAGCTCAATAGGGTTGCGATCCAGTGACTGTGCTGGCCACTCCATTATAGACAGAAAACCAGCTGACTGCTTCTTCCCTAAATAGGTCTTACGTAGTTTGGAGCTGTGCTTTGGGTCACTGTCCTGTTGTAGGAGGAAATTGGCTCCAATTAAGCGCCGTCCACAGTGTATGGCATGGCGTTGCAAAATGGAGTGATAGCCTTCATTCTTCAAGATCCCTTTTACCCTGTACAAATCTCAAAATTTACCACCACCAAGGCACAACAATGTCTACACTGTATTTCTGATCAATGATGTCATTTTAAAAATGGACCCCAAAAAATTGCCTCTTTCAAAAACAAGGACATTTCTAAGTGACACCAAACTTTTGAACGGTAGTGTACGTGTATAATAGGTTCAGACTTGGTCCAGTCCATCTGTGGACGTTAACATCAAGGCCAGGGTGGACTGACCAAATTTCAACTACTTTCAATGTCCATGGACGTCCGGAGTCGGTCGGAGCTCAGTGGATGAGGATGCTGGTTACAGTAAATTGAAAGAGAGGGGGCTCATGGGTAGGTGTCAGTAAGAGCTGGGAGAGATGACATTAACTACAGTCATGGCCAAAAGTTTTGAGAATGACACAAATATTAACTTTCACAAAGTCTGCTGCCTCAGTTTGTATGATGGCAATTTGCATATGCTCCAGAATGTTATGAAGAGTGATCAGATGAATTGCAATTAATTGAACTGAATCCCCAAAAAACATTTCCACTGCATTTCAGCCCTGCCACAAAAGGACCAGCTGACATCATGTCAGTGATTCTCTCGCTAACACAGGTGTGAGTGTTGATGAGGACAAGAATGGAGATCACTCTTTCATGCTGATTGAGTTCGAATAACAGACTGGAAGCTTCAAAATGAGGGTGGTGCTTGGAATCATTGCTCTTCCTCTGTCAACCATGGTTACCTGCAAGGAAACACGTGCCGTCATCATTGCTTTGCACAAAAAGGGCTTCACAGGCAAGGATATTGCTGCCAGTAAGATTGCACCTAAATCAACCATTTACCGGATCATCAAGAACTTCAAGGAGAGCGGTTCAATTGTTGTGAAGAAGGCTTCAGGGTGCCCAAGAAAGTCCAGCAAGCATCAGGACCGTCTCCTAAGGTTGATTCAGCTGTGGGATCGGGGCACCACCAGTACAGAGCTTGCTCAGGAATGGCAGCAGGCAGGCAGGAATGGCAGCAGCAGGCAGGTGTGAGTGCATCTGCACTAGAGGTCGACCGATTATGATTTTTCAACGGCGATACCGATTATTGGAGGACCAAAAAAACCCGATGCCGATTAAATCGGCCGATTTTTAAAATTTGTTTGTAATAATGACAATTACAACAATACTGAATGAACACTTATTTTAACTTAATATAATACATCAATAAAATCAATTTAGCCTCAAATAAATAATGAAACATGTTCAATTTGGTTTAAATAATGCAAAAACAAAGTAAAAGTGCAATATGTGCCATGTAAGAAAGCTAACGTTTAACATATGAAAGCTGGTGGTTCCTTTTAACCTGTTATGGCTGCAGGCCGGTGTCGGGCTCAATATGACAACAGCCCGTCCAAGTGCAGGGCGCGATATTCAAAATATATTTTTTTATAAATATTTAACTTTCACACATTAACAAGTCCAATACAGCAAATGAAAGATACACATCTTGTGAATCCAGCCAACATATCCGATTTTTAAAATGTTTTACAGCGAAAACACCATGTATATTTATGTTAGCTCACCACCAAATACAAAAAAGCAGACATTTTTCACAGCACAGGTAGCTTGCACAAAACCAACCTAACTAACCAAGAACCAACCAAACTAACCAAGAAACAACTTCATCAGATGACAGTCTTATAACAAGTTATACAATAAATCTATGTTTTGTTCGAAAAATGTGCATATTTGAGGTATAAATCATAGTTTTACATTGCAGCTACAATCGGAAATAGCACCGAAGCAGCTAGAACAATTACAGAGACCAAATTGAAATACCTAAATACTCATCATAAAACATTTATGAAAAATACATGGTGTACAGCAAATTAAAGACAAACATCTTGTGAATCCAGCCAATATTTCCGATTCTTTAAGTGTTTTACAGCGAAAACACAATATAGCATTATATTAGCTTACCACAATAGCCAAAAACACAACAGCATTGATTCAAGCCAACAGTAGCGATAACGAATAAACCAGCAAAAGATATAAATTTTTTCACTAACCTTCTCAAAATTCATCAGATGACAGTCCTTTAACATCATATTACACAATACATATATTGTTTGTTCGAAAATGTGCATATTTAGCGGCACAAATCGTGGTTATACAATGTGAATACTAGGCAAAATGCAATAACAATGTCCGGAGAAATCTTGGAGAGGCACCTAATCTACTCAAATAACTATTCATAAACGTTACTAAAAAATACATGTTGGACAGCAAATTAAAGATAGCTTAGTTCTTAATGCAATCGCCGTGTTAGAATTCTAAAAATAACTTCAGTACGACATCCAGCTTACGTTATTGCGAGAGAGCGCCCAAAATCAAAGCGGAAGACACAACGACACATTTTCCACAGAAATAGGAAATAACATCATAAATGGGTCCTACTTTTGCTGATCTTCCATCAGAATGTTGTACAAGTGGTCCTTTGTCCAGAACAATCGTTGTTTGGATTTAGAATGTCATTTTTCCCTCTCGAATGAGCAAGCAAAACTTGCCAAGTGGCGCGAAGCTGTCCATCGTGAACAAATGCAAAGAACGGAACACGCCAAAACTCCCGAAGAAAATTCAATAATCTGATTAAACTATATTGAAAAAACATACTTTACGATGATATTGTCACATTTATCAAATAAAATCAAAGCCGGAGATAGTAGCCGTCTATAACTACAGCTTTTCAGAAGGCAATCCCCGGTTCCTTCTCGCGCCTTCCTGAAAACAGGAAATTGGTGTCACGTCATGCCAAGAGCTCTTATTCGACCTCAGATCAAGCTATACACTCCATTTCTTCTCTCACAGCCTATTGACATCTAGTGGAAGGTGTATGAAGTGCATGTATACTAATAGATTTCAAGCAAAAGATTAGGTAGGCCCTGGAACAGAGCCTCGATTTGAGATTTTTCACTTTCTGACAGGAAGTTTGCTGCAAAATGAGTTCTGTTTTACTCACAGATATAATTCAAACGGTTTTAGAAACTTGAGAGTGTTTTCTATCCAATAGTAATAATAATATGCATATTGTACGAGCAAGAATTGAGTACGAGGCCGTTTGAAATGGGCACCTTTCATCCAAGTTACTCAATACTGCCCCTGCAGCCCAAAGAAGTTAACACGAGTCTTCAATATTCCCAGGTAAGAAGTTTTAGGTTGTAGTTATTATAGGAATTATAGGACTATTTCTCTCTATACGATTTGTATTTCATATACCTTTGACTATTGGATGTTCTTATAGGCACTTTAGTATTGCCAGTGTAACAGTATAGCTTCCATCCCTCTCCTCGCCGCTACCTGGGCTTGAACCAGGAACACATCGACAACAGCCACCCTCGAAGCAGCGTTACCCATGCAGAGCAAGGGGAACAACTACTCCAAGTCTCAGAGCGAGTGACGTTTGATACGCTATTAGAGCGCACCCCGCTAACTAGCTAGCCATTTCACATCGGTTACACCAGCCTAATCTCGGGAGTTGATAGGCTTGAAGTCATAAACAGCGCAATGCTTGAAGCATTGCGAAGAGCTTCTGGCATAACGCACGAAAGTGCTGTTTGAATGAATGCTTACGAGCCTGCTGGTGCCTACAATCGCTCAGTCAATCATAATTCTAACATAATAACACACAGAAATACGAGCCTTAGGTCATTAATATGGTCGAATCCGGAAACTATCATCTCGAAAACAAAACATTTATTCTTCCAGTGAAATACGGAACCGTTCCGTATTTTATCTAACTGGTGGCATCCATCAATCCAGTCCATCCATCCATCAACTGTTGCCTATACCCTGACTCTGCGTGCAATGAGCGCAAGAGAAGTGACACAATTTCACCTGGTTAATATTGCCTGCTAACCTGGATTTCTTCTAGCTAAATATGCAGGTTTAAAAATATATACTTCTGTGTATTGATTTTAAGAAAGGCATTGATGTTTATGGTTAGGTACACGTTGGAGCAACGACAGTCCTTTTCCGTGAATGCACACTGCATCGATTATATGCAACGCAGGACACGCTAGATAAACTAGTAATACCATCAACCATGTGTAGTTATAACTATTGATTATGATTGATTGATTGTTTTTTATAAGATAAGTTTAATGCTAGCTAGCAACTTACCTTGGCTTCTTACTGCATTTGCGTAACAGGCAGGCTCCTTGTGAGGCAGGTGGTTAGAGCGTTGGACTAGTTAACCGTAAGGTTGCAAGATTGAATCCCTGAGCTGACAAGGTAAACATTTGTTGTTCTGCCCCTGAACAAGGCAGTTAACCCACCGTTCCTAGGCCATCATTGAAAAAAAGAATGTGTTATTATTTCTTAATCGCGTCCAAAATTAGCGATTTCCGATTGTTATGAAAACTTGAAATCGGCCCTAATTAATCGGCCATTCCGATTAATCGGTCGACTTCTAGTGCTCATGGGTCCTTTTACATGGAAATGCCCAAAACTACAGCGGCAGGTAGCCAAGCAGTTAAGAGCATTGGGCCAGTAACCGAAAGTTCGCTGGTTTCGAATCCCCGAGCCAACCTAGTGAAAATAATCTTATGATGTGGCCTTGAGCAAGGCACTTAACCCTAATTGCTCCTGTAAGTTGCTCTGGATAAGAGCATCTGCTACAAGACTAGAATGTAAAACATCAATAAGTTAACAAGACATAGTAAACAACTAGCCGTACAGTCTCTAGTTGACCTTTAGCACCTGCCTAGAGTGTATACCTGTAGCCTAGGAGAACAAGCTGAGAGAAGAATGGATGGATGGATGACCACTTCAACTTCATGTTGCCATGGTGATAGAAGAATGAAGGGAGGGAGAGGGGGCAAAGTGAGGGATGAGAGGTGAGCTCTGTGACCTCCTCTCACTAGTGAATCTGATTTCCCCTGACATCACACCCAGCAGGGCATCAGTCAAGCCGCCGTCCACACACACACTCTACAAAACAAAGATAGACACCCAGTGTAGGCAGGTTTTAATGGAGGTTGCACTGTATGTTCAGAGAGCCTGAGAGCGAGGACAGCCTCCTATCACTGTTCCCTTCTGTCATTAGGACCATATCTAGTCTAAACCCTATGCCCTATAGTTCACCGCATAGGCTACTGCATGGCTCTGGTCAGAAGTAGATGCACTATGTGATTACTATTTTATCTTTGAACTCTGTAAGAAAATTTCATAAAAAAAAAAAAGTAGTGTACTGTGTAGGGTATAATTTGAGACTAAGTCAGCGGCCTGCTTCCTATCACGGTTACCCTCTCTCATTAGTGTCCAGCTGCTTCCTTTCTGTGCAGATAGCGGGCTGTGTTAATGACAGTGACATTAGTGCTCTTACCGGTAATACTGTAACTCACGGTCATCAACACTCATCAGCACAGCCATTTCCTGCTCTGCTCCTGTTCCTCCCATTGATTATACATCAAATTGATGTAATTCTCTGTGTGACTTTCCTTCTTGATATCTGCCTCTCTCTCACACACACAAAAGGGTGACTGCACTTCCTGATTTGGCCTTGCTTTAAGGATTGCTCATTAAGAAATGCTAGCGGCCATGACTGAAGCTAAACGAGAGTTGTCTTGGGTGTGTTATGTTCGTATATTGTACCCTGGCAAGTACAGCTGTTTGTCCCTCCCGAGTCACCTTAGCAACAATATAGTAAAATAATCTGAATTAATGTAATACAAATCAAGAAATCTGTAATAGATTTAGTCTTTTATGCTGAGGTCTTAGTGTCGCAATTTTAAATCTAGCTAAGATGTTTGGTGTAGTATTTTCTCAAGTAAAAAAATGTGGATGAAAAACTATTCAGTGCACTGCATATAGTCTACTGAGTCCGGAAAGTTTGGCTGCACGCTCAGGACAGATTTCTGAGAACAATAACATGTCTGAAACTTCATCATCTGCAAGCTCTCAAACTATCAAAAATAAAGCACAAGCTACACACTGTTTATCAGTGCCCAAATTCACTTGTTAGCTAGCTAATTTCCAACTCTGTGTTTGTCAATGAAGCTAGCAAGTAGTAGCTAGCAGGCACATTGAGCAGCCAGGCTACAATCACCTTATCAAGTCACCGGCGAGTGGCGACATGTGTTTCAGTGCTGTTAAGTTTTTGACAACTTTCTCACTATCTAGTGTGCATCTGTCTGTCAGTGTTTCATAGGGAATCATGCTACAAAACAGGTCACGTTGGGACATAAGATGCTCGCGAATGGGTTTTGGAATACTGACAAGTAGCAGTTGGGATAGAACTGAATTTTATTTCTTGGTGACCAACTTTTTTTTTTTCCCTCAAGAAAGAAACTCATAGGGGGCGAGGGGGTTACAGGTAAAAAAAAACGATCAAAGAAATGTATACAAAGATAATTACAGCCCCCCCTCCTTAGTCCCCATCCACCCACCCACCCACATCCTACCTCTCCACCCAGAAACCATGTTTCCCACCTGCCTGGGGGGGGGGGGGGGAGCACACCTCCCACCCCTTCCAATCCCACCCAGAAAACAAGGTTGTTTATCAGCCCCCAGCCCCCCCCCCCCCCCCCCACAACGACCAGAGTGGGAGAAAAAAGATACTCTTGGAGCAAAAAAATATATTTTAAAAAAGTGGAAAAATATGTTTTATTTCAATTGAGCCAATTACACTCATTCAAGTATCTGACATAGGCTTGTGTGAACAGGCTACCAGTGCGACCAGTGCCGCTGGTAAGCTTTCTTGACTTGGACATTCATTTTTGCCAAAGCATGGCTAACCTAACCTAAACAGCTGCTCATAGTGAAAATGTGTTTGGAGTTACCTTTCTAGCTAATGTTAGAGTTTTCACTTCCTCTTCCAATTATGTGGAGGTCCAAATAGTGAAAAACTATCAACCAAATCTATTCATTCTAAAATTATGATTACTGCTACTTGCCATTATCATTCACCTAATGATAACACAAGACAAGAAAATAATATTTTTGCTAACGTATGATGGGTTCGCTGCGTCACCGGTTTTCCTGTGAGGGGGTCCCTGGACAAGAAAAGGTTGCAGAACTCTGTCCTACCAAACCCTCCAGTAAATTGTGACGAACTCACAAAACTCAGTTTTGGACAAAACACTTCGTAGTCAATTTTGACACTAAAATGTTTATTTAATCTCGCTCACTCTTTTAGTTGGTCTCTTTGGTAACTGTCATTAATAAGCCATTATAAATGTTTTTGCCCCCTTTTTCCATGTCAAAATTGTGCATGTGTGTATGTATGTGAAGGAGAGCAAGACAGACAAAGATTACCAGAACCCAATGGATTCTCCAATTACCTTGAATGAACTACAGGACAAAATAAAAACCCTCCAACCCAAAAAGGCCTGTTGCGTTGATGGTATCCTCAATGAAATGATCAAATATACAGACAACAAATTACAATTGGCTATACTAAAAAAAACTTTAACATCATCCTTAGCTCTGGCATCTTCCCCAATATTTGGAGCCAAGGACTGATCACCCCAAGCCACAAAAGTGGAGAGAAATTTGACCCCAATAACTACCGTGGGATATGCGTCAACAACAACCTTGGGAAAATCCTCTGCATTATCATTAACAGCAGACTCGTACATTTTATCAGTAAAAACAATGTACTGAGCAAATGTCAATTTGGCTTTTTACCAAATTATTGTATGACAGACCACGTATTCACCCTGCACACCCTAATTGACCAACAAACAAACCAAAACAAAGGCAAAGTCTTCTCATGCTTTGTTGATTTCAAAAAAGCTTTGACTCAATTTGGCATGAGGGTCTGCTATACAAATTGATGGAAAATGGTGATGTGGAAAAAACATACGACATTATAAAATCCATGTACACAAACACCAAGTGTGTGGTTACAATTTGCAAAAAAAACATGTCTTCCCACAGGGACATGGGGTGAGACAGGGATGCAGCTTAAGCCCCACCCTCTTCAACATATATATATATATATCACTGAATTGGTGAGGGCACTAGAACAGTCTGCAGCACCCGGCCTCGCCCTACTAGAATCTGAAGTCAAATGTCTACTGATGATCTGGTGCTTCTGTCACCAACCAAGGAGGGCCTACAGAGGCACCTAGATCTTCTGCAAAGATTCTCAGACCTGGGCCCTGACAGTAAATCTCAATAAGACCTAAATAATGGTGTTCCAAAAAACATCCAGTCATCAGGACCACGAATACAAATTCCATCTAGACATCGTTGCCCTGGAGCACACAAAAAAACTATACATACCTTCCACAAAGCTGTGAACAATCTGAGAGACAAGGCAAGAAGGGCCTTCTATGCCATCAAAAGGAACATAACATTTGAAATACCAATTAGGATCTGGCTAAAAATACTTGAATCAGATATAGAACCCATTGCCCTTTGTAGTTGTGATGTCTGCTCACCAACCAAGAATTCACAAAACGGGACAAACACCAAATTGAGACTGCATGCAGAATTCTGCAAAAATATCCTCTGTGTATAACGCAAAACACCAAATAATGCATGCAGAGCAGAATTAGGCTGATACCCGCTAACTATCCAAATCCAGAAAAGAGCTGTTAAATTCTACAACCACCTAAAAGGAAGCGATTCCCAAACCGTCCATAAAAAAGCAATCACCTACAGAAAAATTAATCTGGAGAAGAGCCCCCTAAGCAAGCTGGTCCTGGGGCTCTGTTCACAAACACAAACAGACCCCACTGAGCCACAAGACAACAACACAATTAGACCCAACCAAATCATGAGAAAACAAAAAGATAATTACTTGACACATTGGAAAGAAAAAAAGAGCAAACTAGAATGCTATTTGGCCCTAAACAGAGAGTACAAAGCGGTAGAAATACCTGACCACTGTGACTGACCCAAACTGATTCACAGTTTGACCCAAAAACACACACAAACTTTTACAGATGCACAATCAATAGCATCCTGTCGGGCTGTATCACCGCCTGGTACGGCAACTGCTCCGCCCATAACTGTAAGGCTCTCCAGAGGGTAGTGAGGTCTGCACAACGCATCACCGGTGGCAAACTACCTGCCCTCCAGGACACCTACACCACCCGATGTCACAGGAAGGCCAAAAAGATCATCAAGGACAACAACCACCCGAGCCACTGCCTGTTCACCCCGCTATCATCCAGAAGGCGAGGTCAGTACAGGTGTATCAAAGCGGGGACCGAGAGACTGAAAAACAGCTTCTATCTCAAGGCCATCAGATTGTTAAACAGCCATCACTAACATTGAGTGGCTGCTGCCAACATACTGACTCAACTCTAGCCACTTTAATAATGGAAAAATGTATGTAATAAATGTATCACTAGGCACTTTAAACAATGCCACTTTAAATAATGTTTACATACCCTACATTACTCATCTCACATGTATATACTGTACTCTATACCATCTACTGCATCTTGTCTATGCCGTTCAGCCATCACTCATTCATATATTTTTATGTACATATTCTTATTCATTCCTTTACACTTGTGTGTATAAGGTAGTTGTTGTGAAATTGTTAGGTTAGATTACTTGTTAGATATTACTGCATGGCCGGAACTAGAGGCACAAGCATTTCGCTACACTCGCATTAACATCTGCTAACCATGTGTATGTGACATATAAAATTTGATTTGACTTCAGGAAAGCTTTGACTACTGTATGTACAGACTCAGTGAGCATAGCCTTGCTATTGACAAAGGCCGCCATAGGCAGACCTGGCTCTCAAGAACAAAACGAGGTGGAAACTGAGCTGCACTTCCTAACCTCCTGCCAAATGTATGACCATATTGGAGACACATATTTCCCTCAGATCCACAAAGAAGTCTAAAACAAACCCGATTTTGATCAACTCGTATCTATTGGGTGAAATACCTAAGTGTGCAATCACAGCAGCAAGATTTGTGACCTGTTGCCACAAGAAAAGGGCAACCAGTAAACAAACACCATTGTAAATACAACCCATATTTATATATTTATTTTCCCTTTTGTACTTTAACCATGTGCATATCGTTACAACACAGTGTATAAATACATAATATGACATTTGTAATGTCTTTAGTCTTTTGGAACTTCTGTGAGTAATGTTTACTGTTAATTTTTAAAGTTTATTTCACTTTTGTATATTATTTCTTTAATTTTCTTTGGCAATGTTAACATATGTTTCCCATATCAATACAGCCTCTTGAACTGATAAATTTCTTGAAGGGTTTATTTCTTGCCCTGCACCAACACACCTGATTTAAATAAAGAGCATGTTGATTAGACAATTATATCAGGTGTGTTGTTGCTGGCCTCTGGGAAAGAAAACGACCAGCCATGTTGATTTCAATTCCTCACACTCTTCCAATGCATCTGGACCTTTCTGGCACATTCGACATTCAGCTCGAAAACAAAGTACCGAAGCCTGGCGGGAGTCCATTTGCACTGCCGTTTAGCTGTGACAAACCTTTGATCACATGTTTTCCGGCCTAAACAACCCACGTCTGCGTTTCAAAAAGTCAACAATGTTGTGATGTTAGTTAAAATGTAACGAATATGTAACAGAATGCCAGTTGCAGATGTTACTGGAATACAAATGTAACATTGCGGCGTTGATCGATCCACTACTTACGTATCTGCTGATGAGATTCCGTAGCACGCTAAAATCCATTCTTTTGACAGCTCCCCGTTTGCAATTATTTACTGTCCACTTTCCAGTCTCTTGGATCTTTACCGACACTACCCAATGTTCATCTCTGTCCACGCATCCATCGCTCACCACCGCTCTGTCTCTCCATCTATATGAGCGCGAGAAAGCAGCGGTCTTTCAGTTGGCTGTTTTGATTTTCATGTAATTTTGGACAGCCATGCAATTGAGCAATGTGATGCAGCTATTCTTGCTGCTTATGCCGCGTTCACGCGTTAGTCGGAACTGGGAAACTCTGACATTTTCGACTTGCAAACTGGTTGAACGTGGCACATGTAGAACTACAACCAGTTAACAAGTTCCGACTAGCACATGAACGCGGCAATCGTTTTCGGGAATGTCCCTTTTTTCACAACGAATAAAAGTTTGCTAAACTGATCATTGAAAATGCTTGAAGAGCTTATTTTCACTGGTTCCCCTTGGTGTTTTTTTTCTTCTTTTCCTTCTATGAATCTCCTTTCATATCAGTCTTTCCCTCAGTCCCGCTCTCTTTTTGCTCTGTTATGGTGCACATACGAATAGCTGTTTGCCTCCATACGTCAGAATGCCGCGCATGCGTAGTGCAATTTACTTCACCCCATGCTGATTTCAATGAAAATGCATCTGTGTGCGACATAACGGTTTATTCGAGAGAGGAAGAGGCAATTTACTCCGCCCAAAATCTGTTCGCGTGAGATAAGCCCTTTTTTGTATGGAGGTCTATCGTGTCGAATTATGTGAGTCTTATGTGATCGAAATAGAAGTTTCGTAATGTTTAGGCTATTACAAAAAAGTGGATGCACGTGGCATTATGCAGTGGCGTCGTTAGGTCTGGGCTTCCGGGGCATCAGACCCAGGTGTTTTTGATCCAGCCCCATACCATTTGATGGTCAACATTTATTTTATAGATTTTTTTTACATTTCAGTCTGATGAGTTTCCATAACCACACATCACTTGCGCTATGCAAGAATTTAAACAATACAGTATACTGCGCTAGGCAATAGCAGGCACTGCAAGAAGCACCTGGAGTGATGTAGTGCCTGCTGTGATTGGTAGAGATTTTACAACTCAGTGGACCACTCAAGTCCCTTGACCCTTCGACCACCCCTTACAGTACTTTTATTTGTCAATGGGCACGTTCAAGTGGATCACTTTTGTTTGGTCACCCACCGCCTTCCAAAGTGTGTTGCATTATGCGGATAAAATGATTTGGCTTGTGCCTACATGTTGACTGCATGAACTTAACAAAAATCATGTGATTTTTTTACCTTTATTTAAGTAGGCAAGTCATTTAAGAATAAATGTGTATTTACAATGACGGCCTACCCCGGCCAAACCCTCCCCTAACCCGGATGACGCTGGACCAATTGTGCGCCTCCCTATGAGACTCCCGATCACAGCCGGATTTGATACAGCCCAGGATCGAACCAGGGTCTATATTGACACCTCTAACACTGTGATGCAGTGCCTTAGACTGCTGCGCCACTTGCGAGATCAAAGGTCAAGAAGTTTTGACTTCAGTCGACTGCAAGTTTCTGCAGTTGCTCTTCACCAACTTCATACTGCCATCACCTGCATTGTGGGATGTTCTACTGTCAACCAACCATTAGGGAGGTTTGTTTGACCCACACGAACATGACCAAAGACATTGCTAAAACAGGAACAAACTTTGCCGCATTTTATGTATACAGTGGATATGTACAAATTAATGTGATATTTGAGGCTCTCGCTCTCACCTTCCTAATATTGAGTTGCACCCCCAGCCTCAATTCGTTGGGGCATGGACTCTCTGTCCTTTGGGTGGAGGACCATTCTTGATACACTCGGGAAACTGTTGAGCTTCATTAAATAGTACCCGCAAAACACCAGTCTCAACATCAACAGTGAAGGGGCGACTCCGGGATTCTGGCCTTCTAGGCAGAGTTCCTCTGTCCAGTGTCTGTGTTCTTTTGCCCATTTAATCTTTATTTTTATTGGCCAGTCTGAGATATGTCTTTTTTTTGCAACTCTGCCTAGACGGCCAGCATCCCGGAGTCGCCTCTTCACTGTTGACATTGAGACTGGTGTTTTGCAGATACTATTTAATGAAGCTGCTAGTTGAGGACTTGTGAGGCATCTGTTTCTCAAACTAGACACTCTAATGTACTTGTCCTCTTGCTCAGTTGTGCACCGGGGCTTCCCACTCCTCTTTCTATTCTGGTTAGAGCCAGTTTGCGCTGTTTTGTGAAGGGAGTAGTACACAGCGTTGTACGAGATCTTCAGTTTCTTGGCAATTTCTCGCATGGAATAGCCTTCATTTCTCAAAACAAGAATAGACTGACGAGTTTCAGAAGAAGGTTATTTGTTTCTGGCCATTTTGAGCCTGTAATCGAACCCACAAATGCTGATACTCCAGATACTCAACTAGTCTCAAGAAGGCCAGTTTTATTGCTTCTTTATTCAGAACAACAGTTTTCAGCTGTGCTAACATGATTGCAAAAGGGTTTTCTAATGATCAATTAGCCTTTTAAAATGATAATCTTGGATTAGCTAACACAACGTGCCATTGGAACAAAGGAGGGTGTCACGACTTCTGCCGAAGTCGTTGCCTCTCCTTGTTCGGGCGGTGTTCGGCGGTCGACGTCACCAGCCTTCTAGCCATCATCGATCCATTTTTTATTTTCCATTGGTTTTGTCTTGTCTTCCCACACACCTGTTTTCAATCCCATTCATTACCTATTGTGTATTTAACCCTCTGTTTCCCCTCATGTGTTTGTCAGAGATTATTTTATGTCAAGTATTGTTTTCTTGTTGTATAGGTGCGCGACGGGTCCTCGTACCCATGTTTATTTGATGTATGTATATTTTCGTGTTTGGAGCATGTCGAGTGGACATTTAATAAAAATCTACATTTACACTCCGTCTAACTCTCCTGCGTCTGACTTCCATGCCACCTATACACACTACTGTGACAGAATCTCTGACCCAAATTATGAAGTCAGCAGGAGGAGGCACTTCGCTCATGGAGGTAGAGGAACGCGTTATGGAACAAGCGGAGGAGATTGACAGGCTGAGCGCTGCCATGGATCGCATTGTCCAGAATATGGACCGCTGGGAGAGACAGGGAGCTTTTCCAGCACCTCCACCACCACAACCTGGATTTCCTTTGAACGCTTTTTCTCCTCCTGAACATAACAGGATCCATTTATCCCTACCCACGGGATACAATGGAGATACTGCCAGCTGCCAGGGTTTTCTCCTAAAACTGAACTTGTATCTGGCCACGGTCTCTCCAGTACCATCAGACCGTGAGAAGAGTTTCGCCCTCGTCTCATGCCTCACCGGGAAAGCCCTGGAGTGGGCCAACGCTGTGTGTAGAGAGGATGCGGCGTTGGACCATTTTGAGGAGTTCATCCGCCATTTCCGGAAGGTATTCGACCACCCATCCGAAGGCAGAGCAGCGGGTGAGCTCCTCTATCATCTGAGGCAGGGGACGAGGAGTGCACAGGAGTTTGCTTTGGAGTTTAGGACTTTGGCTGCCGGCGCTGGATGGAGCGACAGGGCCCTGATCGACCACTACCGTTGTAGTCTACGCGAGGACGTCCGTCGGGAGCTGGCCTGTAGAGACACCACCCTCAACTTCGACCAGCTGGTGGACATGTCCATCAGGCTGGACAACATGCTGGCTACTCGTGGACGTCTAGATCGGGGTCTGGTTGTTCCATCCTCCCGCACCCTCTCTCCCGAACCTATGGAATTGGGAGGGATGGTGCGCAGGGAGACCGGAGGGGGTTCCCGCTCGAGCACCATCTATGATCGCAGAGATCACACTGCTGGTCGGTGCCGGGTTAGTTCCTCTGGGAATAGAGAAGGCAGGCAGGGCACTCTGGCATCACCCCAGGTGAGTAGGCACCATTCTCATCCAGAGCCCTCTGCTGCACTTATGTTTGTCTCTGTCACTTTTCCGGATTTTTCCCTGCATTACCAGTATAAGGCGCTAGTAGATTCAGGCGCGGCTGGGAATTTAATTAATAAAAATTTAGCTCATAGTTTAGGGATTCCTATTGTTTCTGTGGATATGCCTTTCCCTATTCATGCCTTAGATAGTCGACCAATAGGGTCAGGGTTTATCAGGGAGGTCACCGCACCTTTGTATATGATAACGCAGGAGGGTCACAAGGAGAAGATTAGTCTTTTCCTTGTTGATTCCCCTGCGTATTCTGTGGTGCTAGGCCTACCCTGGTTAACTTATCATAACCCCACTGTTTCTTGGCCACAGAGGGCTCTCACGGGGTGGTTGCGAGAGTGCTCAGGTAGGTGTTTAGGGGTTTCCGTTGGTGCTACTACGGTGGAAAGTCCAGACCAGGTCTCCACCGTGCGCATTCCCCCAGAATATGCCGATTTGGCTCTCGCCTTCTGTAAAAGGAAGGCGACTCAATTACCACCCCATCGACGGGGGGATTGTGCGATAGATCTCCTGGTAGACGCTGCATATCCCAGCAGTCACGTGTATCCCCTGTCGCAAGCGGAGACAGTGGCTATGGATACATATATCTCTGAATCCCTGCGTCAGGGGTTCATTCAGCCATCCATTTCACCCGCCTCTTCGAGTTTCTTTTTTGTGAAGAAGAAGGATGGCGGTTTACGCCCGTGCATTGATTATCGAGATCTCAATAAAATCACGGTGAAATATAGTTACCCGCTACCTTTGATCAATAAAGTTATGGAGTCAATGCGCGGGGCACGCTTCTTCACAAAATTGGATCTCAGGAGTGCGTACAATCTGGTGCGTATTCGGAAGGGTGATGAGTGGAAGACGGCATTTAGCACCACCTCAGGTCATTATGAGTACCTGGTCATGCCATATGGGTTGATGAATGCTCCATCAGTCTTCCAATCATTTGTAGATGAGATATTCAGGGACCTGCACGGGCAGGGTGTAGTGGTGTATATCGATGATATTTTGATATACTCCGCTACACGCGCCGAGCATGTGTCCCTGGTGCGCAGGGTGCTTGGTTGCCTGTTGGAGCATGATCTATATGTCAAGGCTGAGAAATGCTTGTTCTTCCAACAATCCATCTCCTTCCTAGGGCATCAGATTTCCACTTCAGGAGTGGAAATGGAGAGCGACCGCATTACAGCCGTGCGTAATTGGCCGACTCCAACCACGGTAAAGGAGGTGCAGCGTTTTTTAGGGTTTGCCAATTACTACTGGAGATTTATCCGGGGTTTTGGTCAGGTTGCTGCTCCCATTACCTCACTGCTAAAGGGGGGACCGGTGCGCTTGCAGTGGTCGGCCGAGGCGAATAGGGCTTTTGGACAACTGAAGACTCTGTTTACCTCGGCGCCTGTGTTGGCTCATCCGGATCCCTCTTTGCCATTCATAGTAGAGGTGGACGCATCCGCAGCTGGGATAGGAGCAGTGCTCTCTCAGCGTTCGGGTGTGCCACTGAAGCTTCGCCCCTGTGCTTTCTTTTCGAAGAAGCTCAGCCCGGCGGAGCGAAACTATGATGTGGGGGACCGAGAGCTGTTAGCTGTCGTAAAAGCCTTGAAGGTGTGGAGGCATTGGCTTGAGGGGGCTAATCACCCTTTTCTCATCTGGACTGACCACCGCAATCTGGAGTACATCCGGCAGGCGAAGAGACTGAATCCTCGCCAGGCAAGGTGGGCCATGTTTTTCACTCGTTTTGTGTTTACGCTTACTTACAGACCAGGCTCCCAGAACGTCAAGGCAGACGCATTGTCTCGGCTGTATGACACAGAGGAGCGGTCCATGGATCCCACTCCCATACTCCCAGCTTCGTGTTTGGTGGCGCCAGTAGTGTGGGAGCTGGACGCGGACATTGAGCGGGCGTCACGTGCAGAGCCCTCTCCTCCTGAGTGTCCAGCTGGTCGTCTGTACGTTCCGTCTGCTGTCCGCGACCGATTGATCTATTGGGCTCACACGTCACCCTCCTCTGGTCATCCTGGGATAGGTCGGACGATGCGCTGTCTTGATGGGAGGTACTGGTGGCCCACTTTAGCTAAGGACGTGAGGATTTATGTTTCCTCCTGTTCGGTGTGCGCCCAGTGCAAGGCTCCTAGACACCTGCCTAGAGGTAAGCTTCAACCTTTACCCGTTCCTCAACGGCCGTGGTCGCACCTGTCGGTGGATTTTTTGACTGATCTTCCACCTTCACAGGGTTACACCACGATCCTGGTCGTTGTGGATCGGTTCTCGAAGTCCTGTTGTCTCCTCCCTTTGCCCGGTCTCCCTACGGCCTTACAAACTGCAGAGGCCCTGTTTACACATGTTTTCCGGCACTATGGGGTGCCTGAGGATATAGTGTCTGATCGTGCCCTGGGCAGAGATGGCCCAGAACTCGCTACGTCACTCCTCCACTAACCTTACTCCTTTTCAATGTGTATTAGGGTATCAGCCGGTTCTGGCTCCTTGGCATCAGAGTCAGACCGAAGCTCCTGCGGTGGACAATTGGTTTCGGCACGCTGAGGAAACCTGGGAGGCAGCCCACGTCCACCTTCAGCGTGCCATAAGGCGCCAGAAAATTGGCGCAGACCGTCGCCGCAGTGAGGCCCCGGTGTTCGCACCAGGGGACAGGGTCTGGCTCTCGACCCGAAACCTGCCCCGCCGCCTGCTCTGCCGGAAGCTGGGTCCGCGGTTTGTGGGGCCGTTTAAAGTCCTGAGGAGAGTGAACGAGGTATGTTATAGGTTACAACTGCCCACTAATTACCGTATTAACCCCTCGTTCCATGTGTCTCTCCTCAGGCCGGTGGTGGCTGGCCCGCTCCAGGAGGCTGAAGTGCATGAAGTTCCTCCGCCTCCTCTAGACATCCAGGGGGTCCCGGCGTACTCTGTTCGATCCATTTTGGATTCGAGACGTCGGGTGAGGGGCCTTCAGTACCTCGTGGACTGGGAGGGGTACGGGCCGGAGGAGAGATGCTGGGTTCCGGTGGAGGACGTTTTAGATCCTTCCATGTTAAAAGAATTCCACCGCCTCCATCCGGATCGCCCTGCACCTCGCCCTCCGGGTCGTTCCCGAGGCCGGTGTCGACGCGCTGCTGGAGCCGCGCGTCAGGGGGGGGGGGGGTAATGTCACGACTTCTGCCGAAGTCGTTGCCTCTCCTTGTTCGGGCGGTGTTCGGCGGTCGACGTCACCGGCCTTCTAGCCATCATCGATCCATTTTTCATTTTCCATTGGTTTTGTCTTGTCTTCCCACACACCTGTTTTCAATCCCATTCATTACCTATTGTGTATTTAACCCTCTGTTTCCCCTCATGTGTTTGTCAGAGATTATTTTATGTCAAGTATTGTTTTCTTGTTGTATAGGTGCGCGACGGGTCCTCGTACCCATGTTTATTTGATGTATGTATATTTTCGTGTTTGGAGCATGTCGAGTGGACATTTAGTAAAAATCTACATTTACACTCCGTCTAACTCTCCTGCGTCTGACTTCCATGCCATCTATACACACTACTGTGACAGAGGGATGGTTGCTGATAATGGGCCTCTGTACGCCTATGTAGATATTCCATGAATTATATTATTCCGTTTCCAGCTACGATAGTCATTTACAACATTAACAATGTCTACACTGTATTTTTTATCAATTTGATGTTATTTTAATGGACATAAAATGTGCTTTTCTTTCAATTATTTATTTGTATTACTCTTGTTATTCACTCAGCTACTTACTTTCTATTGTTGTTGCGTTTTCGAGATGTTAAAGGTGCTACACATTGGATTTATTTTTTGCATTGTAATTTCAGAAAAGGTCCATAATATATATGCAGTAATAGTGAAATAATTACTTATCCACCAGTGTTGTGATTGGCTGTGATATTTGCCTATTGATTTCTCCTGCCGGAGTGGCATCTGATGTCAAAATGGGAAAGCTGTTCTGACTTTGTGGCTGTGTTATCTAGTGCAGGTATTGCGCGTACCATCGGAGGCACACCAAATAGAAATATGATTCACATTAAAAATAATATTAATAATTCTTCACATTTTCAAACATTTATATTTTCCAATGGGGCTATACATTTGGGTGAGGTTTTTTTCTCGCCTGAGTAGCCTCGTTTCACTGCCAAAAATAAAATTAAACCATCTAGTGTTCTAAAAAAGAACTACACAAATAACAACACTAGGTAGCCTAGTCAAATAATTAACATCCAATCACATTAACCGTTACTCTCTCCCGGGAATTCCACTAACAGTCCATATGTAGCCAAGCTTAGCTGCTGCTCATGTTGGTATCTGTACTGATGGCGCTCAAAAGCCATGACAGGGAGACATAGTGGAGTGGTAACGCGCATGCAAGCAGTTGCTCCCAACGTCACTTGGGTACACTGCAGCATCCACCAAGAGGCTCTTGCTGCCAAGGGAATGCCTGACAGTTTGAAAGATGTTTTGGACACTACAGTGAAAATGTGGAGCACTTAGAACAGCATCAGCCAGGGGGAACTGGTAAGGGAGAGGATGATTTAGGTGACCCAGACACAGGCCCAAAACAAGTTAAGCTACCCCAGTATCCTCTTGAATGTTTTGGAATTCAAAAGTAAAGAGACACACCAGACAAGACATAAATACAGCAACAGAAGAGTAGGATATTATGGAGAGAGACATACCAGATAAGACTCAGTAACAAAAGAATAGGTGATGGAGAGAGACACCAGAAAAGACACTGAGACCGCAACAGAATAATAGGATATGATGGAGAGAGACACATCAGACAAGACACAGAGACATCAACAGAATAATAGGATATAATGGAGAGAGACACCAGAAGAACAGAACAGGCCATAACATAAGAGGATAGACAAAAGAGACAAGAACCTAGAAAACAAGAACCTGAGACAGCAACAGACAAGACACAGACAGCAACAGACAAAACACAGACAGCAACAGACAAAACACAGACAGCAACAGACAAGACACAGACCGCAATAGACAAGACACAGACAGCAACAGACAAGTCACAGAGAAAGTGACAGAAGAAGGCAGATGGAGAGAGAAAATAGGTGGGTTGAGCACACGGTAGAAGAGGGTAGACAAGAGACAGCAACAGAGAGGGCAGACGAGAGACAGCAACAGACGACACAGAGAAAGAGATGGAGAGAGGCAGAGCAGGGGTGAGCACACAGTAGACTGTATCACTTAAAGCTGCTCTATGGATTCTAATTACTGCACAGTGTGTGTTTGTGTGTGTGTGTGTGTGTGTGTGTGTGTGTGTGTGTGTGTGTGTGTGTGTGTGTGTGTGTGTGTGTGTGTGTGTGTGTGTGTGTGTGTGTGTGTGTGTGTGTGTGTGTGTGTGTGTGTGTGTGTGTGTGTGTGTGTGTGTGTGTGTGTGTGTGTGTGTGTGTGTGTGTGTGTGTGCGCGTGTGTGTGAGAGAGAGAGAGTGTTTGGGTACTGTGGGATTATTTAATCAGTTTGGCGCATTGGACAGGTCAGAGTCTATGTTTGAAGTTGTTGAGTGGTTTTTGACAAAACACTGTAGATGTATGTATTCCAGAGTAGAGAGTATTCCAGAGTTGAGTATTCCAGAGTAGAGAGTGTTCCAGAGTAGAGAGTGTTCCAGAGTAGAGAGTGTTCCAGAGTTGAGTATTCCAGAGTAGAGAGTGTTCCAGAGTAGAGAGTGTTCCAGAGTAGAGAGTGTTCCAGAGTAGAGAGTGTTCCAGAGTTGAGAGTGTTCCAGAGTAGAGAGTGTTCCAGAGTAGAGAGTGTTCCAGAGTTGAGAGTGTTCCAGAGTAGAGAGTGTTCCAGAGTAGAGAGTGTTCCAGAGTTGAGAGTGTTCCAGAGTTGAGAGTGTTCCAGAGTTGAGAGTGTTCCAGAGTAGAGAGTGTTCCAGAGTAGAGAGTGTTCCAGAGTAGAGAGTGTTCCAGAGTAGAGAGTGTTCCAGAGTTGAGAGTGTTCCAGAGTTGAGAGTGTTCCAGAGTTGAGAGTGTTCCAGAGTAGAGAGTGTTACAGAGTAGAGAGACCCACAATTACAACTTAACTGAGTACTGTCAGTGTCTGCTGTGGCAGGTGGGAAGGTGTAAGTTATCTCCAAAAAATCTAATCTCTCAATATTCTAATCGCTCAATGTTCATCTCAAAGGGCACCAAATTCATGCATTTAGCCGTTGACATTTGGTTGAGAATGCCCCTACTGGCTTTGGGCAAATCCCTGAATGTCTTCAAATCCTACAAACGCCCCTGGCATTCTGGCAACTTTGGGAAAAACGACCTATACCCATTTCAGAAAGAAGATGTGGTATATTACCTGTAGAAAATACAAGGCAATGTTTATATGACCCCTTTCAAACAGCAATGTTTATAATGACCCCTTTCAAACAGCAATGTTTATAATGACCCCTTTCAAACAGCAATGTTTATAATGACCCCTTTCAAACAGCAATGTTTATAATGACCCCTTTCAAACAGAAATGTTTATAATGACCCCTTTCAAACAGCAATGTTTATAATGACCCCTTTCAAACAGCAATGTTTATAATGACCCCTTTCAAACAGCAATGTTTATAATGACCCCTTTCAAACAGCAATGTTTATAATGACCCCTTTCAAACAGCAATGTTTACAGTATATGACCCCTTTCAAACAGCCCCCTATTTACCACTTTCTTGCAGGTTTACCCCTTTCATATATACAGCATAGTGAGTTAGCATGGCTTCTCAGAGTCAATGATGAATAGGATTATATATTTGGTGTTAGACTGGCTAAGAGAAATGTTTCATAGCTTTAAATGGAGTCTACACATGTTTTATGGTTCTCTGTTTGGTGAATGTATTTCACATCTGCTGTTGTATACCCAAGCCACTGTCTCTCACTCTCAAACATATCATCTACAGGTACAAGACTATACATGATGTATGTATACTTGGAAGTCTTTCAATGTTAACATCCTGAAACACACACTCACTTCCCCCTTGCTTTGTTTCATTTTCTTCTTTCCCTGGCCCCTGTCGCGCCCCTGTCTCTGACTCCTCCCCCTGTCGCTCCTCTGTCTCCTCCCCCTGTAGCTCCTCTTTCTCTGGCTCCTCCCCCTGTTGCTCCTCTGTCTCTGGCTCCTCCCCCTGTCGCTCCTCTGTCTCTGGCTCCTCCCTCGCGCCGTCTTTCTCTCCTCCCCAATTTCTCTCTCTATTGACCCCTGTCTGTATTACTCAAACACAAAAGATGTGTGTGCGTGCGTGCATGCGTGCGTGCGTGCGTGAATAAGTGTTTTTGTTGTTGAAGTAACCAGGATACTGGGGAAACATCAACCTGCATAGTTCCCAGGTTAGAATACCAGGAGAATGTATTTGCATCTGGTAAAACAAGAGTGACCAACAAACATAAACACTTAATAGAAGTAGGCCATTAGTGGACAGATGTTTGATTACCTGTGGAGTGAGGATGTGGTCTTATATCTGACCCAGAGTCAGGCCCATTCTGACCACCAAAAGAGTGATTCACGTTCTGTTATGTATTCAGCTGCACACATGTGATAGGTAGTGTACTATATGGGCTATGATTCACTGATTTTGGGCGCAGTGTATAATGGTTACTCAGCTAGATTATATGGATGTTTCCTGTATTATATCTCAAAATACTTCTTATATATCCAAACCGGCCTCAAAAACAGCATTTGGCAGAAATCCACTCTTTTTGTGTCACTTGCTATGTCATTTTGACATCATTACTGATACTGGCAGACGTTTCTAGAGGCAGAGAGAAAGGGAGAGGTCCCAGATCTCTAATGGTTTCTGTATCCACAGATAGATTATATTTCTACGTATGTGTCTTTGCTCCTGGTGGGAATCATCAACTGATACACCTGCTGCCAACCACACCCATTGTAAAGGCCCTGAAGGCTTAATAATGTATTGTACTGTGTAGATGAAGGGACGAGAGAGAGGAAGAGATAGGGAGGACAAGGAAGAAGGGAAAGTGAAAGGGAGACGAGATGAATGTAAAAGAGAGTGAGGGGAGGAGGAGGGAGAGATCAAATCAAATCAAAATTTTCTGGTCACATACACATGGTTAGCAGACGTTAATGCGAGTGTAGCGAAATGCTTGTGCTTCTAGTTCCGACAGTGCAGTAATATCTAACAAGTAATCTACCAATTCCACAACAACTACCTAATACACACAAATCTAAGTAAAGGGATGGAATAAGAATATGTACATATAAATATATGCCTAAGCGATGACCGAGCGGCATAGGCAAGATGCAATAGATGGTATAGAATACAGTATATACATATGAGATGAGTAATGCAAGAAATGTAAACATTATTAAAGTGACTAGTGATCCATTTATTAAAGTGGCCAAGGATTTCGAGTCTATGTATAGGCAGCAGCCTCTAATGTGTTAGTGATGGCTGTTTAACAGTCTAATGGCCTTGAGATAGAAGCTGTTTTTCAGTCTCTCAGTCCCAGCTTTGATGCATCTGTACTGACCTCGCCTTCTGGATGGTAGCGGCGTTAACAGGCAGTGGCTCGGGTGGTTGTTGTCCTTGATGATCTTTTTGGCCTTCCTGGTGCTGTAGGTGTCCTGGAGGGCAGGTAGTTTGCCCCCGGTGATGCGTTGTGCAGACCACACCACTCTTGCAGTGTATTGTAAAGGAGAGCATTTCGGTTGTGGGCGGTGTAGTTGCCGTACCAGACGGTGATACAGCCCGATAGGATGCTCTCAATTGTAAAAGTTTGTGAGGGTTTTAGGTGACAAGCCAAATTTCTTCAGCCTCCTGAGGTTGAAGAGGCGCTGTTGCGCCTTCTTCACCACACTGGCTGTGTGGGTGGAACATTTCAGTTTGTCCGTGACGTGTAAGCCGAGGTACTTAAAACTTTCCACCTTCTCCACTGCTGTCTCGTCAATGTGGATAGGGGGGTACCTCAAGGATGATACCTCAAGGATGATCAATGGAAACCGGATGCACCTGAGCTCAACTTCCAGTCTCATAGCAAAGGGTCTGAATACTTATTGTATGTGTAGAAGTTATTTCTGTTTTTTATTTTTAATACATTTGCAAAAAATTATAAAAACCTGTTTTCGCTTCGTCATTATGGGGTATTGTGTGTAGATTGATGAGGAAAATTTGTTATTTAATCAATTTTAGAATAAAAAGTCAAGGGGTCTGTATCAGTGGTAACTGGCAAATTTGGAGGGGTGGGGAGGTGGGGGATGTTGTTAAACCATGGGGGCTGTTTGCAGTTCAAATTAGGGAGGTGTTAAACAATGAAAATGTTAATGAAAAAAAACATTCACACAGACCTGATACCTGTATTTTGGTATTCTGAGTGACTAGGTCTTTAGGTGTCTTTTATTTTTCCATGTTTTTTACGCCCTACCCCTTTCAGATGTATTAATTAGTGGGATTTTGGTCTGTGTATGAAAGGGATATTAGTTGTGCCTGTTGGTCACACACGTATCTGCCCTCTCATTGGCTAGAATGGTCCCACCTGATTGCGCCTGCCTTCAACCATTGAGGACATTGTTAGAAATACAGTACAGTCTTTGATAAAGTCTAAACCCCTTTCCATTTCTGGGAAAGGGAATTCATGCAGTGATATTCAATCTGCCGGCTGCGGTCGCATAGTCATATTCTATTTGAAGAATTTCTATCAATAATTGATATAGGCCTAAAATCCATCTCTTTCAGGTTTAGTCTACATACATTTTTTATGATATGAATTAGCATTTTGCTGGCTGGGTTGGTTTCCCTTCAGCTGAAGTTTGTGTAAAAAATTGTGTAATTTTAGGAGACATTCCCCTATGCACTACCACATGCGTCCGTAACCTGCTTTCCAGTGGTGTAAAGTACAGTACTACTTAAAGTAAAGTACTACTTAAGTTGTTTTTTTGGGGTGTCTGTGCTTTACTTGACTATTTATATATTTGACTACTTTTACTTTTACTCTACTACATTCCTAAAGAAAATAATGTACTTTTTACTCCTTTTCCCTGAAAGCAAAAAGTACTTGTTACATTTTGAATGCTTAGCAGGACAGGAAAATTGTCTAATTCATGCACTTATCAAGAGAACATTCCTGGTCATCCCTACTGCCTCTGATCTGGCAGACTCACTAAACACAAATGCTTAGTTTGTAAATTATGTCTGAGTGTTGAACTGTGTCCATGGCTGGCCATAAATGTAAAAAACTAAAAATGGTGTTGTCTGGTTTGCTTAATATAAGACATTTTAAATGATTTATACTTCTACTTTTGATACTTAAGTATATTCAGAACCAAATACTTTTAGATTTTTACTCAAGTAGTATTTTACTGGGTGACTTTCACTTTTACTTGAGTCATTTTCTTTTAAGGTATCTTTACTTTTACTCCAGTATGAAAATTAGGTACTTTTTCCTCCACTGCTGCTTTCTAAATGAAGATTCCCCTACCTCCACGCTCTTTAAACCCTAGCCTCGTGGACACTAATGTTTGGCAAAAAGTCCCCTATGATTTCACCCCATAGATATATTTACAATAAATTGCAATACACTGCAAATGTGGTAATTGTTGGCAACTTGGCAAAATAAATGTTAATAATTTCAAGATTAAAAGAGAGAGAGAGCTCACTGCAGCAGACCAAACAATTATGGCCTTAAGTGTAAGAGAGGAAGAGAGGCTATCACAAATTATTTCATCCATAAGTAACCATAACAATGCATGTATTAGGCCTGTCATTGAGATAGTACATTTTAATTGCTCTAGTCTAGCGTACAGCCTGACATAACATATTGGTTACGAGGATTGCTCAGAGGGTAAACAAGAACTCAATTCTCACCTTACTCCCATGACTATGTATTTGTTGAGCTGAGCATATGGAAAGAAAAGTTAAAAATAGCCTCTTCTCCCATCAGAATAAGATTCATTGGCTGCAGAATACCAGGGTGTCTGATTGTCTGCTCCAGACATTTCATTTGTGGAGTTAAGACTTTCAATTAGCATCGATGCTATTAATAATGCATAGGATCCAGCACTTCCAGCGCTAATGTGCTAGCACTGGCTGTCGCTGTTAATTATTAATCGAGTATTAATAGAGTATTACAAGTCACATAGGCTATGGTGTGTTGTGGTTTTGAAATGTATTGCTGGCATTGTTTTGTGTTGAATGTATAACTGAGGGCGGGTTACCATTCATTCATTTGTCCCTAAACCAGTTCCCCAACTGAGTTCTAGGTTTGGACTGCAAGGTGGCCAGATAGAATGGAATGATCTGGTCTCATGTTTGGCCCAATGAATAGCAAGGAGGAGTGTTTGTACTTTCGGTTGTTGCCTTGGTTATCTCATAGATGACTGCCCACCATAGCTCCAGTTGACTGGAGGAAATGGGTCAGCGCTAATGCTCCTCTGCCCGCTAGTTGTCTAATTGTGGGGGTGCAGGTCACAGCGCATGAGAGACCAGCAGTAAATAGGCCACTGGGTAACCAACATCACAGGAAGTGTTAGCAGTGGCTTCTGTGGGTAGTTCAGGGTAGGTTACTCTGGTCTGCTTCACTCCTTCATTTCAGGTTGCTGTTTACCTTCCCATGACTAAATCTATCTGAGAGAGAGTAAATGTGAAGGCAACAGAGGTAGAAGCTGTCTTTAATCACAGATCTAGCATCAGATTACCCCTAACCCCAATCCAAACCTTAAATCTAGGGAAATTGAAAAAAATCTGGCCCTGTATCAGTGTTTTAGCTTATTCCCGACATGTAGGCTAGGCCACTAGGTCACTAGCCCAACCATACATTGTTTTGATTCCCAGTGGAAATAAGATGCGCTGGTAGTGGGATCTAAAACGATTTTTCCTGTGCTGCTTCTGTGCACGCGTTTTCCACTGGTACTAAATGTAGCCTGGGGTGCTGTAATATCAGTTCATTAGAGTAGTGACTGGTGCAGGTCTACTTCCACCACCCCAGGGAGCATGTCTGGCTGAGGATGATGAATAAACACTGTGGACAGTGGCCTTGGTAAAAGAGCATGCAGGGACTCAATTGTGTTACCAGACAGTTTAGGGCCAGAAGGGTAGATTGTCACAGGAGGACAGAGTGATAGCACTTCAGCCAATGATGTTCTGCGGTTGACCAAGTTTTAAAAAAGTAACAATTGTTGGGCATAATCGACTGTAAAAACACCAGGAAATATGTTCCCAAGTATAGTAGAGAGACACGTGATCATATACAAATGTAAGCAAGGTTTGAAATGATCATGTTTCAGTCGTACATTATATACGTTTGCACTCCACAAATGATTTGTAATTATTTTTACATTTTTTTCATTTAGCGGACACTCTTATCCAGAGCGACTTAAAAGAGCAATTAGGATAGTGTGCCTCGCTCAAGGGCATACAGATTTTTCACCTATTCAGCTCAGGGATTCGAACCAGTGACCTTTCGGGTTTCTGGCCTGACGCTCATAACTGCTAGGCTACCTGTCAACCCGGCCTGTACCAGCCCCCTGACCATCCCCTCAAGAAGAAATTGGCCCACGCATGAATCTAGTTGATGATCCCTCTGGCCTGTTGATCATCCACCTCTGGCCTGCTCGCCTCCCTACCTCTGAGGAAGTACAGTTCCCGCTCAGCCCAGTCAAAACTGTTCGCTGCTCTGGCACCCCAATGGTGGAACAAACTCCCTCACGACGCCAGGTCAGCGGAGTCAATCACCACCTTCCGGAGACACCTGAAACCCCACCTCTTTAAGGAATACCTAGGATAGGATAAAGTAATCCTTCTAACCCCCCCCCCCCCCTTAAAAGAGTTAGATGCACTATTGTAAAGTGGTTGTTCCACTGGATATCATAAGGTGAATGCACCAATTTGTAAGAGCGTCTGCTAAATGACTTAAATGTAAATGTAAATGTAATCCCTGCATTAGAGGAATCGTTCAGGATGAAATATGAGTATGTGCCTCCATCTAGTGTTGTGTTGTTGAACATGCACCCTTCAGATTTTCTAATTCACTGCTCCATGTGGTGGATCCAGCAGTATTGAAAATCAGTAAACATCCATCAGAACAAAATACTCAGCCGTGGCACACAAACTGTCGAGCCGAATCAAATGACTGGATTTAAAATAACAAAAGAGATGTGAATGAGCGAGTGAGTGTATGTGTGTTTTGTGGGTCAGTATGTGCGCGAACCTTGTTGACTTTGTGATTGAGCGAGTGACTTTATGAATGTGGGTTTTAGACACTTTGAGAAACTTAGTGATTATGTGAATGAGGTCATGTGTAAGTGTACATGGAAGGAGCATGTAGCAGCGTAATGATAATAGGTGTGTGTCTGTGTCGTTGGCGGTGGTGCTGGGCGCCCCGTCTCTCTCCTCTCCAAGCCCAGTGTGGGAGCCAGGAGAGGGGCTTAAAGCTGCGTTTGGAGACCGGAGCTGTGGAGATCCCAGGGAGAGAATGCCTGGCACTGCCAAATAGGATTTGGGAAGGAGCGATGAAGCGAGAGGGAGACTCTGCCAAGTACTCTCTACGGCTTTGGTGCCCCCCTCACCCCTCCAACACGCACATGCATTCACGCACACACGCACACACATGCTTGGTAGCATAATGAGAAGGACACTGTGACATAAACAACTTATACAACACGCTAATCCTGCCGGGTCTATAGCAGGTGCCGTGTGCGTGTGCGTGTGTGTGTGAGTGACTGTGCGTCTGTGCGTGTGTTTGTGTGTTAGCGTCACATACAGCTGGTGACAGATATAGATAAGAGCCAATGGCAGACAGAGAGAGAGACAGAGAGAGAGAGAGAGAGAGAGAGAGAGAGAGAGAGAGAGAGAGAGAGAGAGAGAGAGAGAGAGAGAGAGAGACAGAGACAGAGACAGAGACAGAGACAGAGACAGAGACAGAAACAGAGACAGAGAGACAGAGGGAGAGAGAAAGACAGAGGGAGAGAGAAAGACAGACAGAGAGAGAGAGAGAGAGACAGAGAGAGACAGAGACAGAGACAGAGACAGAGACAGAGACAGAGACAGAGACAGAGACAGAGACAGAAACAGAGACAGAGAGAAAGACAGAGACAGAGAGAGAAAGACAGAGAGAGAGAGAGAGACAGAGACAGAGTGACAGAGACAGAGAAAGACAGAGAGAGAGACAGAGAGAGACAGAGAGAGACAGAGAGAGACAGAGAGAAAGACAGACAGAGAGACAGACAGAGAGAAAGACAGACAGAGAGAGAGAAAGACAGAGAGAAAGACAGAGAGAGAGAGAGAGACAGAGAGAGAGAGAGAAAGACAGAGAGAAAGACAGAGAGAAAGAGAGAGAGAGAGAGAGAGAGAGAGAGAGAGAGAGAGAGAGAGAGATTGCCAATGACAGTCTTCTAGTATCACTTACATGGCTGTCAATTGAGGTGATTGATTTTCCGCCTCCTCTTATCAAGGGTGACAGCCACTACCCCATAACACACACACACACACACACACACACACACACACACACACACACACACACACACACACACACACACACACACACACACACACACACACACACACACACACACACACACACACACACACACACACACACACACACACACACACACACACACACACACACACACACACAATGGGGGGTGAAGGGTGAATAAATCTGTCTTGGAAATGATGCAGGGGATGAATGAGAGGGGGATGAGTTGTGATGATCTGAGTGTTTTATAAAAAGCAAGGAATCTTTCCCCTCAGCAGATGCTTGGCTTTGAAGCATTTCAATTTCTTCCCACATCTGTCTTTTTATCTGAGTGTGCAGTGCTGATCTAAGATCAGCTAGTCCTCTTTCTCAGAAAACACCTAGGAGAGGAGCAGAGAGTCTTAGTGAGTGATCCTGTACATTTGAGTCCAAAGTAAATTATCCTTATTGAGTTCTGCACACGAGAGAATGTCTTGATGTTCATCAGATCTGGTCATATACATAAATATGTGCATATGTGCTTTTCTTTATGTATCTACAGTGCATTCAGAAAGTATTCAGACCCCTTGAATTTTTCCACATTTTGTTACATTACAGCCTTATTCTAAAATGGATTAAATAAATAAAAATCTTAATCAATCTACACACCATATCCCATAATGACAAAGTGAAAACAGATTTTTAGAAATGTTTGTTAATGTATTAGACATAGAAAACAGAAATACCTTATTTATATACGTATTCAGACCCTTTGCTATGAGACTTGAAATTGAGCTCAGATGCATCCTGTTTCCATTGATCATCCTTGAGATGTTTCTACAACTTGACTGGAGTGCACCTGTGGTAAATTCAATTGATTGGACATGATTTGGAAAGGCACACACCTGTCTGTATAAGGTCCCACCGTTGATAGTGCATGTCAGAGCAAAAACCAAGCCAGGAGGTAAAAGGAATTGTCCGTAGAGCTCAGAGACAAGGCACAGATCTGGGGAAGGGTGGCAAAACATGTCTGCATCATTGAAGGTCCCCAAGAACACAGTGGCCTCCATCATTCATAAATGGAAGAAGTTTGGAATCACCAAGACTCTTCCTAGAGCTGGCCGGCTAAACTGAGCAATCAGGGGGCAAGGGCCTTGGTCAGGGAGGTGACCAGATCCCAATGGTCCCTCTGACAGATCCCCAGAGTTCCTCTATGGAGATGGGAGAACCTTCTATAGGGACAACCATCTCTGCAGCACTCCACCAATCAGGCCTTTATGGTAGAGTGGCAGATGGAAGCCACTCCTCAGTAAAAGGCACATGACAGCCCGCTTGGAGTTTGCCAAAAGTCACCTAAAAGACTCTCAGACCATGAGAAACAAGATTCTCTGGTCTGGTGAAACCAAGATTGAACACTTTGGCTTGAATGCCAAGCGTCACATCTGGAGGAAACCTGGCATCATCCCGAACGGTGAAGCATGGGGGTGGCAGCATCATGCTGCGGGATGTTTTTTAGTGACAGGGACTGGGAGACTAGTCAGGATCGAGGGAAAGATGAATGGAGCAAAGTACAGAGAGATCCTTGATGAAAACCTGCTCCAGAGCGCTCAGGACCTCATACTGGGGCGAATGTTCACCTTCTAACAGGACAATGACCCTAAGCACTGTCGTGTCTTTGCTATCATTAAATTGAAGACTTATAGTTTATATCAAAGATTCCTGTAATTAGGGATTACGCGATCAACTGATTAATAACGTAACTAATTAACTATGAATTTGGGGCACCAGGGAATGTATTCAGATTACAAAGTTATAATTTCCCAATATAACCTTTCAGATATTTTCATATCTGATCAATAGTCTTCTGATTAATGATTTATTTATTTTACCTCACGTTAGTCTCATTCCAAACATCGTAAATTGTTGGTTATCTGCACGAACCCAGTCTTCACTATGAGTCATCCATACATCAATTGTCTTAAATCATTTATTTATTACTAACTAAGTAAATCACAAAAATGCATAAACAAACAAACAAACTTAAAATGGTTACATGAAATGATAGGATAAATATGCCCTAGTGGGCTGAACCGGCATGGCGGCTTGTTAGACAAAGGGGAAATGGGGAGGTCGACTAAGAAGTCACTACAGAGTTCATAATTATAACAATTGACATGCTAATCCTTTACACATGAACGCTCACTCATTCGGGAACAATTGCAATCAATATATATTTATTTACGCTCAGTGTGTCGTCTTGATCGCTGGAGAAAAGTTAGTTTCTGTTGGAGAGTTTCGTCCGTCTTCCTCTGTCTTGGTTAGAGGAGATAGTTCAGAGTGACATTCGTTATGGAATGGATGTTTCGGCGGTTGTCGTTCTTCGCGTTCAATGATACCGAATTCCTAGCTGCAGACTAGTAGTCCATATCAAAGACTTGTTCTTATTCGTCTAAGAGTTTAACCACGTGGTATGGTTAAAGATTCAGCAATTGTCCACAACCTTTGTCCCCTCCTAATGGAGAAAAAACATGGTCTGGTGATAATTTCTCAGAGTTGGGTTTTTATTAGGATTGCAGAAAGGGGCTGTCCCAGGATGTCTGACCCAACTGGGCTCAGGGGCGGGTCCTCGGATTTAGTTCAAATCAAAAGGAATTGTATTTTTCTTAATTAAACAGTCCAACATCATATTACACAATTATACAAACAGTATCATACTCACTCATTCATTTTATACAATTAGATGTGAACCTCATATCTGAGGCTATTATATAAACAGTGGTATGGTAATGTAGCCACACAGTCTCCCATGAGTTTCCCAAGTTGTGACAAATGGACCAGTTAATAGCTGGAATCTTCACCGATCTTTTATACTTTTTCCGGAACATGAAATCTGTTCGTACCTCAAGTTCTGCGAGGTGGAAGAAATCTCTTTGTCCTGAAAGTTTACCCTCTCTCTAATGCTGTTTGGCCATGAGGAGATTCTCAGGAATTTACGACGTCTCTCTGTGACCACAGCATGGGTTGAAGGAGGAAAGGGGGAGGCAGGGAGTGGCAGGGAAAGAGGGATGGGCCTTGATGTACCCAAACAGGCAACGTCATGACAGCACACAGCCAAGACAACGCAGGAGTGGCTTCGGGACACGTCTCTGAATGTCCATGAGTGGCCCTCCCAGAGCCCGGTCTTGACCCTGATCAAACATCTCTGGAGAGACCTGAAAATAGCTGTGCAACAACGCTCCCCATCCAACCTGACAGAGTTTGAGAGGATCTGCAGAGAAGAATGTGAAAAAGTCCCCAAATACAGGTGTGCCAAGCTTGTAGTGTCATACCCAAGAAGACTTGACGCTGTAATTGCTGACAAAGGTGCTTCAACAAAGTACTGAGTAAAGGTTCTGGATACTTAAAAAACTTCTTATGGCTGCAGTCCTGGTAACGGGACCGATATGACAACAGCCAGTCCAAGTGCAGGGCGCCAAATTCAAAAACCAGAAATCTCATAATTAAAATTCCTTAGACATTCATGTGTCTTATATCATTTTAAAGGTAATCTTGTTGTTAATCCCACCAAAGTGTCCGATTTCAAATAGGCTTTTCAGCGAAAGCACTACAAATGATTATGTTAGGTCACCACAAAACAAAAAATTATCACAGCCTATTTTCCCAGCTAAAGATAGCTTCACAAAAACCAGAATAGAGATAAAATGAATCACTAACCTTCGATTATTTTCATCAGATGACACTCATAGGACTTCATGTTACACAATACATGCATGTTTTGTTTGATTAAATTCATATTTATATCAAAAACTCTGAGTTTACATTGAGGCTACAAGATTCACTAAATGCAAAAACATCAAGTGACTTTGCATAGCCCATCGTTTCAACATGAATACTCATCATAAATATAGATGATAATACAAGTTATACACATTGAATTATAGATATACCTCTCCTTAATGCAACCGCTATGTCAGATTTCAAAAAAACTTTACGGAAAAATAATTGCACGCTATAATAGACGGCGCTCAATAGTAGCATACCACAGCTGCAAAGATGGCGTCACTATAAACAATAAAATACATGATAAATATTCCATTACCTTTGATGATGTAGATCAGAAAGCACACCAGGAATCCCAGGTCCACAATAAATGTTTGTTTTGTTCGAAAAAATCCGTTATTTATGTCCAAATACCTTCTTTTGTTAGCGCGTCTGGTTTACATATCCAAACGCTAATTCTGGTCAGCGTTATATCGGACAAAAACTTCAAAATGTGATATTACCGGTCGAAGAAACATTTCAAACTAAGTACTGAATCAATCATTAGGATGTTTTTAACATATAGCTTCAATAAAGTTCCAACCGGAGTATTCTTTCTTGTCTGCGTGAGCAATGGAACGTCAGTGTCTTGCATGAAGAAAACGCATGTTCAGGAAATGGTTGCTTGATGGACACCTGACTGATTCTGCTCTCATTCTCTCCCACAACATCATAGAAGTCTCATTGGAATTTCTATTGATGGTTGACATCTAGTGGAACCCCTAGGCAGTGCAACATCATTCATAACTCAATTTGAATTCTTAAGGGACTCTGGTGAATACAGACAAGCTCAGATTTCTGACTTCCTGTTTTGATTTCAACTCAGAATCTTGCCTGCCAATATGAGTTCTGTTAATCTCACAGACATAATTCAAACAGTTTTAGAAACTTTAGAGTGTTTTCTATCCAATACTAATAATAATATGCAAATATTAGGAACTATGACTGAGGAGCAGGCCGTTTGAAATGGGCACCTTTCATCCAAGCTACTCAATACTGCCCCTTCAGCCATAAGAAGTTAAGTAAATGTGATATTTCAGTTTTTATATTTAATAAATTGTGTGTAAATTGATAAGGGAAATAAACAATTTAATCAATTTTAGGATAAGGCTGTAACGTAACAAAATGTGGAAAAAGTCAAGGGGTCTGAATACATTCTGAATGCACTGTTTATATATATATATATATATATATGCAACAAAACATAATTATTTGTGTTTCTGAAATGAATCCATCAATTAAGAGATTTTAAACAAATACATGTGTCATTGAACAACCCTATGACATGATAAGATGGTGGAAAAACACGTCAATCTCTGTTATAAATTCTTTAAACAAAAACAGCTAATTTTCCAAAACTTCTGAAAATATATATATTGCATTTTTGAATAAAACTCTTCATATCCACCTTCAATATCTGAACATTAAGTAGATATACTAATATATGAGAACCAGACATCCATGCTCTTGATATTGCTCTGTCTGTCTATTCATTTCATCTTCTGCTCAATTTATTCAACAACAAGAGGGAGTACAGCGCCTTTCCCTCTCAGACTTGTTGTAGCCACACTGTCTTTGTGGTGGAGACAGAACAATTAAAACCTCTTAAGATTTGACACAATGGCAGGAGGGTACAGAGGATTGTAATTATATTTCTTTAATTCACGTTCACTCACCTTATCCTTGCACTCAGGTACTTCAGAATAACAGGGCAGAACTTTAGCTTTTCAAGTGCTCAGAACAAGTTCCGTGTAAGAAAGTTTGTGACAGGAATTGTGAACAAGTTGAACAGAAGTGTGGATAAAAGAGGGGTGAGATGAGGATTATAGAAAGCTACCTCAGAGGGTTGACATGCACCTTCTGTTTTCATGGCTGACCAGTGTGTGTGCGCGTGCGTGTGTGTGTGTCTATGTGTGTGTGCATGCGTGTGTCTGTGTGCGTGCTTGTGATCACATAACTACCTGTGATTGATAGAGTTGAATATGAAACCATGCACTGTGCCGTCCTCTGGGCAACATATTGTAAGTGGAGAAGACTGGAACCTGATATAACCTGTCCAAGGAGAATTATACCGGTGTTAACATCACGCCATGTCAATTGAACAGGCATCATAACAGAAAAATACTGCACACACTCACATACAGTGCATTCGGAAAGTATTCAGACCCCTTAACTTTTTCCACATTTTGTTACGTTACAGCCTTATTCTAAAATTAATTAAACTGTGTTTTTTTCCTCATCAATCTACACAAAATACCCCATAATGACAAAGCAAAAACAGGTTTTTAGAAATGTTTGCAAATGTATTAAATAAAAATACCCTTTATTCAGTACTTTGTTGAAGCACCTTTGGCAGCGATTACAGCCTCGAGTCTTGATTATGACGCTACAAGCTTGGCACACCTGTTTCAAAAAGTAACACTTGTGTTATTTCATAGTTTTGATGTCTTCACTATTATTCTACAATATAGAAAATAGTCAAATTAAAGAAATACGCTTGAATGAGTAGGTGTGTCCAAACTTTTGACTGGTACTGTATATATATATATAAAAGTGTTAAACATATCAAAATATTTGCATATTGTGTAAAATATTGAATATTTATATATTTTATATTTTTTAAGTAGCCACCCTTTGCTTTGATGACAGCTTTGCACACTCTTGGCATTCTCTCAACCAGCTCCATGAGGTAGTCACCTGGAATGCATTTCAATTAACAGGTGTGCCTTGTTAAAAGTTAATTTGTGGAATTTCTTTCTTTCTTAATGTGTTTAAGCCAATCAGTTGTGTTGTGAAAAGGTGGGGGTGGTATACAGAAAATAGCTCTATTTGGTAAAAGTCTATATTATTGTAAGAACAGCTCAAATAAGCAAAGAGAAACGGCAGTCTACCATTACTTTAAGACATGAAGGTCAGTCAATCAGGAAATGTCAAGAATTTTGAACGTCCCTTGAGTCCAAATTTGACGTTTTTGGTTCCAACCCGCCGTGTATTTGTGAGAAGCAGAGAAGGTGAACGGATGATCTCTGCATGTGTGGTTCCCACCGTGAAGCATGGAGGAGGATGTGTGATGGTGTGGGAGTGCTTTGCTGGTGAATTCAAGGCACACTTAACCAGCATGGCTACCACGGCATTCTGCAGCGATACGTCATACCATCTGGTTTGCGCTTAGTGGTACTTTCATTTGTTTTCATTAGGACAATGACCCATCACACCTCCAGGCTGTGAAAGGGCTATTTGACCAAGAAGGAAAGTGATGGAGTGCTGCATCAGATGACCTGACCTCCACAATCACCTGAACTCAACCCAATTGAGATGGTTTGGGATGAGTTGGACCGCAGAGTGAAGAAAAAGCAGCGAAGTGCTCAGCATATGTGGGAACTCCTTCAAGGCTGTTGGAAAAGCATTCCAGGTGAAGCTGGTTGAGAGAATTACAAGAGTATGCAAAGCAGTCATCAAGGCAAAAGGTGGCTACTTTGAAGAAATTAAAATGTAAAATATATTTTGATTTGTTGAACACTTTTTTGGTTACTACATGATTCCATATGTGTTATTTCATTGTTTTGATGTCTTCACTATTATTCTTCAATGTAGAAAATAGTAAAAATAAAGAAAACCCTTGAATGAGTAGGTCAAATCAAATCAAACTTTATTTGCCAGATGTGCCGAATACAACAAGTGTAGAAATGCTTACTTACAAGCCCTTAACCAACAGTGCAGTTCAAGAAGAAGACAATATTTACCAAGTAGGCTAAAATAAAAAGTAAGGATAAAAAGTAACACAACAAGAATAACAATAACAAGGCTATATACAGGGGGCACCGGTACCGAGTCAGTGTGCAGGGGTACAGGCTAGTTGAAGTAATCTGTACATGTAGGTGGGGGAGAAGTGACTATGCATAGGTAACAAACAAACAGTGAGTAGCAACAGTGTACAAGGGGAGGGGGGATCAATGTAAATTGAACGGTGTCGATTTTTATAAATTGTTCAGCAGTCTAATGGCTTGGGGGTAGAAGCTGTTGAGGAGCCTTTTGGTCCTAGACTTGACGCTACGGTACTGTTATATAGGTCCTGGATGCAGGAAGCTTGGCCCCAGTGATGTACTGGGCCGTTCGCACTACCCTCTGTAGCACCTTACGGTCAGATGCCGAGCAGTTTCCATACCAGGCGGTGATGCAACCGGTCAGGATGCTCTCGGTGGTGCAGCTGTAGAACCTTTTGAGGATCTGGGGGCCCATGCCAAATTTTTCAGTCTCCTGAGAGGGAAAAGGTTTTGTCGTGGCCTCTTCATGACTGTCTTGGTATGTTTGGACCATGATAGTTCATTGGTGATGTGGACACCAAGGAACTTGAAACTCTCAACCCGCTCCACTACAGCCCCGTTGATGTTAATGGGGGCCTGTTCGGCACGCCTTTTCCTGTAGTCCACGATCAGCTCCTTTGTCTTGATCACGTTGAGGGAGAGGTTGTTGCTCTGGCACCACACGTCCAGGTCTCTGACCTCCCTATAGGCTGTCTCATCGTTGTCGGTGATCAGGCCTACCACTGTTGTGTCGTCAGCAAACTTAATGATGGTGTTGGAGTCGTGTTTGGCCACGCAGTCGTGGGTGAACAGGGAATGCAGGAGGGGACTAAGTACACACCCCTGAGGGGCCCCAGTGTTAAGGATCAGCGTGGCAGACGTGTTGTTGCCTACTCTTACCACCTGGGGGCGGCCCGTCAGGAAGTCCAGGATCCAGTTGCAGAGGGAGGTGTTAAGTCCCAGAGTCCTTAGCTTAGTGATGAGCGTCATGGGCACTATGGTGTTGAACGCTGAGCTGTAGTCGATGAACAGCATTCTCACATAGGTGTTCCTTTTGTCCAGGTGAGAAAGGGCAGTGTGGAGTGCGATTGAGATTGCATCATCTGTGGATCTTTTGGGGCGGTATGCGAATTGGAGTGGGTCTAGGGTGTCTGGGAGGATGCTGTTGATGTGAGCCATGATCAGCCTTTCAAAGCATTTCATGGCTACCGACATGAGTGCCACAGGGCGGTAAACATTTAGGCAGGTTACTTTCACTTCCTTGGGCACAGGGACTATAGTGGTCTGCTTGAAACATGTAGGTATTACAGACTGGGACAGGGAGAGGTTGAACATGTCGGTGAAGACACCTGACTGTTGGTCCACGCATGCTTTGAGGTGCGTCCCAACTTTTGACTGGTACTGTATATATATATATATATATATATATATATACAACATTATGAATCAATACAGTAATATGAGATCTGTATGGAAAAATGTACATTTTAGTCATTTAGCAGATTGTCTTATCCACAGTGATTTACAGTTACAAATTCCTCTTAAGATAGCTAGGTGTGACAACCACATAGTACAGTCAAATATACTCTATATGAACACTCCATTCCAGCGAAACAATTTTGCAATCATTTCTGATGAAAAAACACAAATGTGAAAAATTGGCGGATATAGCGTTTTGGAACGAAACTCTTCATATACAGAAGACAAGTTCTCTGGCTCTCTGGTTTCTACACAAAGGTGAAGGCTAAAACTCTGGGCTTGATTATTTCCCCCTGAAAACAAAAGGAGAGCGACAGGCCTCTCTGTCTGCCCAAGGCTGCATAAGTCCCTTAATAAGAGTGAATTGTAGCTTCCCTTTCTCTACCAGAGACAAAGATACAGAGATTTCTGATTCAGGCACGCACTCAAACACACACATAGACAAAAAGAGCTGCTCTGTAGAATGACATTCCTGGGATACATGCAGGTAGCCTGGTGGTTAAGAGCGTTGTGCCAGTAATTGAAAGGTTTTGGGTGAAAAAACTTCCGATGTGCACTTGAACAAGGCATTAAACGCTAATTGCTCCTGCTAGTCACTCTGTATAAGAGTGTCTGCTAAATGACTAAGCTAATTTCCTGCAATTCTAGACATTTTGCCATGTCTTATGTGTTTTCATATGATACCAGGGTTCGAGGCTGACAGTTCCGAAATAAAAATTTATAAATGTTTAGTTGGAACCTGCGGCCCGCATTGACTCCGTTCTGGGTCCAGATCCGGACTGCGGTTCGCCTTTTGAGTGTGGGTGCTATACAGTATATTCCACCCCATGTTGACCACTATTTCATTTTTGCATTGGATGCCAACTCTCAGTGGTGAAATATTTTAGGAGCCTTCTCCTCAACAAAGAAATCACACATAACCTATTCCACTTTACCATGGCAAATTGTGCCACTCAAAAATGGGTTAAATTCAGAGTGCAAGAACCAATGTCTTATTCGGGGAAGTCGTGACATCCATTGTCTTCCTGGGCTGGGCCCCCTGCTGGGCACATCTCACTGCAGTTATTCGGAGGGAGACAGTTGTCACTTCACCAACAAAAGACCCCGAGTTCCTCGTAGAAAAATAACAGGTTTTAACTAGAAACCTAAGCCTGGAGTTGCCCTGGTTGAGGAGAGGTGAAAGGGGATGAATGGACAGACGGACGGATGAACGGATGAACGGATGGATGGATGAGTACACAACAATAAAACCAGTCTAATTTCCTCTGGGGTGACAAGAGTGGACAAGAGTAAAAACAAGACATGAGCATCACTCCCATGCCCATCCAATGAATCAAACAATCAATAAAGCAATCACTCAAATAATTAGCATATTACAGTGGAGGGGAATTGACTGATATTGATCGTAATCAATGGGGGAGACTGTTGACCAATGCTTCTCTACAGTACCAATCAATTAACACAATAACAAAGCTCTTATAAAATTCAAACCTCCAACTGAAAATACATGGACAGGTCACAAGTATCATTGGTAATTTTGATGAAATCATACTGATTATCACAATTCTGGTTGTCTTCAATGGACCCAAAGAGTTGGAGATTTTTCAAAGTGCTCATTAGTACCTATAGTCCTATAGAGTCAAAGGTCTGGATACTCCTGTGTTGACTGAAAGATTATTATGGGATTAGAGGTGTCTCTGTTACCACAGTGAGCTGATAATCACGGAGATTAGGGTGTCAATCACAATGTCACTATGGCAACAAAGAGCGGGGATCCTCAGATATGTGTGTGTTTGTGTGTTAGTGTGATACCTTGCCCTCTCAAAGGATTGATGTCATCAGGATAGGTGTGTATAATGTGTCTGCCTGTGTTTGTTTTTGGGTGTGGAAGAAAATGTATGATCGGGTGGACATAAGAGAGTTGTGTCTATTTCTCTCTCTCCTCCAGATGGTCCCTGTGGAGGCAGACAGAGAGACAGAGCAGGGTGATTATGGGGCCCATGAGAGTGTGGTTACCTGAGACTGTTGAAGTTGGGTGGGCAGTGTGGTGCCACGCCAATCATGAAGTCCCCAGGAGCCTGAAAACAATCCCCACTCTCTCACCTGTCCCACCACAGGCTAGACTTACAGCCCCCCCCCCCCCCCCAGGATTGACTTACCTCCATCTGACAGGGTTTGGCCTTAAACACTAGAATACCTGGACAGGTGTGTGTGTGTGTGTGTGTGTGTGTGTGTGTGTGTGTGTGTGTGTGTGTGTGTGTGTGTGTGTGTGTGTGTGTGTGTGTGTGTGTGTGTGTGTGTGTGTGTGTGTGTGTGTGTGTGTGTGTGGTTTTAGCTCTTGGCAAAAGAGTGTGTTATTCTTGAACTTCCCATCACCCTTCATGTGAATAAATAACCAACACTGTCAATAAAGCCTCCCTACTTTTGATTTGCAATCTTCCATGTCTTATCCCTCTCTCCTTCTCCTTCCATGTCTTATCCCTCTCTCCTTCTCCTTCCATGTCTTATCCCTCTCTCCTTCTCCTTCCATGTTTTATCCCTCTCTCCTTCTCCTTCCGTGACTTATCCATCTCTCCTTCTCCTTCCATGTCTTATCCCTCTCTCCTTCTCCTTCCATGTCTTATCCCTCTCTCCTTCTCCTTCCATGTCTTATCCCTCTCTCCTCCTTCCATCTCTTATCCCTCTCTTCTTCTCCTTCCATGTCTTATCCCTCTCTCCTTCTCCTTCCATCTCTTATCCCTCTCTCCTTCTCCTTCCATGTCTTATCCATCTCTCCTTCTCCTTCTCCTTCCATGTCTTATCCCTCTCTCCTTCTCCTTCCATGTCTTATCCCTCTCTCCTTCTCCTTCCATGTCTTATCCCTCTCTCCTCCTTCCATCTCTTATCCCTCTCTCCTTCTCCTTCCATGTCTTATCCATCTCTCCTTCTCCTTCTCCTTCCATGTCTTTTTTTCTTTTTTTTTTTTTAATAAATTTTTATCCCCTTTTCTCCCCAATTTTTCGTGGTGTCCAATCGCTAGTAATTACTATCTTGTCTCATCGCTACAACTCCCGTACGGGCTCGGGAGAGACGAAGGTCGAAAGTCATGCGTCCTCCGAAGCACAACCCAACCTAGCCGCACTGCTTCTTAACACAGCGCGCCTCCAACCCGGAAGCCAGCCGCACCAATGTGTCGGAGGAAACACCGTGCACCCGCCCCCTCGGTTAGCGCGCACTGCGCCCGGCCCGCCACAGGAGTCGCTGGAGCGCGATGAGACAAGGATATCCCTACCGGCCAAACCCTCCCTAACCCGGACGACGCTAAGCCAATTGTGCGTCGCCCCACGGACCTCCCGGTCGCGGCCGGCTGCGACAGAGCCTGGGCGCGAACCCAGACTCTGGTGGCGCAGCATAGCACTGCGATGCAGTGCTCTAGACCACTGCGCCACCCGGGAGGCCTCCTTCCATGTCTTATCCCTCTCTCCTTCTCCTTCCATGTCTTATCCCTCTCTCCTTCTCCTTCCATGTTTTATCCCTCTCTCCTTCTCCTTCCGTGACTTAACCCTCTCTCTTTCTCCTTCCATCTCTTATCTCTCCCTCTCTCTTTCTCCCTCTATCTCTATCTCTCTTTATCCAGTCAGCTAATTAGCACAGTCTACAGTTTCAGCTCCCTTCTCCTAGTCATGTGTGATATGACTTCATCAGACCTATCCATCAGACTGCCAGGGTCAGTGAACAGAGCTGTGTGTGTGTTTGTGTGTGTGTGTTGTGTATGTTTGTGTGTGTGTGTGTGTGTGTGTGCATCGTGTGTGTGTGTGTGCAGTCAGAGAGAGGTAACAGGTGACCAGGGTAACGGATCAGAACCAAAACAGGTAACACCTGAGCCGCTGGCGGTTTGGCTTCCTGTTCAGAGATAATAGTTCTGAGAAAAAAGAGGGAGGGTGGCAGAGGAGGATGGAGGAATCAGGAGGGCAGGGTTGATGGTTAGTTCAGTGTTAGGTCCTCCCGCCACTCTCAGGAGCACTCACATCATCGGCCATGCACGGCCACGCCCCTTTTGGAACACTGGCGTGATGGTCGGAGGGATAGCAGATAGACAGGGAGAAGGTGATAAGAGCCAGTGGTAAAACCACAACAAGCCTCTGTTACAGCACATTTTATTATGGAATGCGCCAGGAGGTGCCAATTCTGCAGGTACCAGACTAAGTTTTGGACCTGGCCAAATGTGTAGGCCATACCGTCCACTAGAGGCAATGTCAACACCTATTACCATCTAGGAGGCTTGCTGCTTGCTAGAGGTTGTGGATGGGAGTTAAGCCGAAGACACTGGCTCCAAGGGTCTGTGTTCAATCCCAGTGCCATGCACTCGTTTTTTGTTGTTATTGTTTTTTTTTACCCGATCCCTAACCTTAACCCTAATGAATGACATTTTAGTTTCACATTTGTGGAGTTTGACTGACAGTTAAGATACGGAACCACATGGTGTAATTAAAACGTTAACCCATGGCGTAATTCTGTTGCTGCAGTGACACCACGGGTGTTTTATTTGGACCTTGGGTTGGTTACTGCTGCCTACTTACTGTCCTCTACCCGTGTTTGTTTACATTGTACACTGGGAACTATGAACTGTGCTACTTTTAACTCTCTGTCTCTCTCAAATGATTTCTGATTCTACAGTTCATTGGCGATGCAGTGCAGTAGATTCTCACTCTCTCTCTCTCTCTCGCACGCACACTGGTATTTAGGAGTTATCAGAGCTGAGTCAGTATTTCTGTAAATGAGTCTCAGGAAGTAGTGTGTTTGTTTGTCTATATGAGTATTGTGAGTCTATCTGATGACTGAGAGTTGGCCCTGGGAGCTAGTTGCTCTGTGCTCAGAATAAGTAACATTGTTTTCTTTGGGAGCCAAACAAATAGCCTGCAGACAGAAACTAACCAAGTATGATGCAAGTCAGAAGCAGGGCTAACAGAATAAAGACGAAAACAAAGCAGGGGTGAAACAAGTACATTTCATCATGCCACGAACCAACATGAGTTCAAAAGGAGTTCAACATGCTGCTAAATGAGATGACCTGGGGTCAGGTTATAGAGAAAATCAGTGTTCACCTTGGGACAAAACAAAGTAAGAAGCCCATCAACAAATTTACACCCAATGGCTGACCACAATGTCTTGATTTCAAAGAGCGTAGCAGAACTCAATTATGCTAAATTGACCAATTATCTTTATTTGGAACAGGTGTCACACAGAGTGTGGAGGTAGAGAGGTTGATTGACCTGGCTTAGGGTGGGCTCTTACCATGTTATTATCACAGTGGACTGTACCTGACCAATGCTTACCTATTCAATGGAGTTTAATGTTGTTTTATAGCCTTGATGATGTGGCCTTTGCTTCTCTCTCTGATTTGTGTGTGTGTGTGTGTGTGTGTGTGTGTGTGTGTGTGTGTGTGTGTGTGTGTGTGTGTGTGTGTGTGTGTGTGTGTGTGCGTGCGTGCGTGCGTGCGTGCGTGCGTGCGTGCGTGCGTGCGTGCGTGTGTGTGCGTGTGCGTGGGTGTGCTTGAGTGCCTGCATGCGTATGTGTGTGTGTTTGAGAGAGTCTGTTCCTTCAAAGTGTGCATCAGTGTGTTTGCTCCTCTCTAAGTGTGTGGCACAGTGAGCAGCACTTTCTTCAAGCGTGTCAGTCCTCAGTCAATGGCCGCAGCAAAGGTCAGCTCAGTGGAAATGTTACTGGGTCCAGGGTCCTGTACTTAGAGCACACCCTGGGGGGAACCGGGATTGGCCTGGCCAACAATTCCAGGCGGGACAGAATAATGTGTTGAACCCCCCATTGGGGGTGCAAGGACAGGGTAGTGAGGATTGAAGTCAATCTGGGGGGAAAAGAACACAGAGAGAGGTTGAAAGAAGAAAGAAATAAAGACAGAGGCAGAGAGAGAGAAAGAGAGATAGAAAAAGAGGGAGAGAGAAAGAGAGAGAGAAAGAGAGAGAGTAAGAGAGGGAGAAATAAAGAGAGAAAGAGCAAGAGAAAAAGAGGGAGGAGAGAGAGAAATAGAGAGAGAGGGAGAAGGAGAGAGAGAGAGAAAGAGAGTGAGAAAGAGAGAGAGAAAGCGCGAGAGAGAGAGAAAGAGAGAGCGAAAGAGAGAGAGAGAGAGAGATCAGCGCCACAGGTAACTTTCACAAAGCTGTGAACGATCTGAGAGACAAGGCAAGACAAGAAGGGCCTTCTACGCAATCAAAACAAACATAAAATTCAACATACCGAATTAGGATCTGGCAAAAAATACTTGAATCAGTTATAGAACCCATTGCCCTTTATGGTTCTGAGTACTGAACCATAGTACCAACCAAGAATGGTTGGTTGGTTACCAACCAAGAATTCACAAAATAGGACAAACACCAAATTGAGACTCTTCATGCAGAATTCTGTAAAAATATCCTCTGTGTACAACTTTAAACACCAAATAATGTATACAGAGCATAATTATCCCGATACCCGCTAATTATCAAAATTAGACCCCACAAAACAGACCCCACAGAGCCCCAAGGCAGCAACACAATTAGACCCAACCAAATCATGAGAAAACAAAAATATAATTACTTGACACATTGGAAGAATTAACAAAAAAACTAAGCAAACTAGAATCCTATTTGGCCCTTAACAGAGAGTACACAGTGTCAGAATAGCTGACCACTGTGAGTAACCAAGATGAAGGATAGCTTTGACTATGTACAGACTCAATGAGCAAAGCCTTGCTGTTGAGAGGTGTCGCCGTAGGCAGACCTGGCTCTCAAGAGAAGACAGGCTATCTGCACACTGCCCACAAAATGAGGTGGAAACTGAGCTGCACTTCCTAACCTCCTGCTACATTAGAGACACATATTTCCCTCAGATTACACAGACCCACAAATAATTTGAGAACAAATCCAATTTTGATAAACTCCCATATCTATTGGGTGAAATACCACAGTGTGCCATCACAAGATTTGTGACCTGTTGCCACAAGAAGGGCAACCAGTAGAGAACAAACACCATTGTAAATACAACCCATATTCATGTTTATTTATTTTCCCTTTTGTACTTTAACTATTTGCATATCGTTACAACACTGTATATAGACATAATGTGACATTTAAAATGCCTTTATTCCTTTGGAACCTTTTGGAGTGTAATGTTTATGGTTTATTTTTTATTGTTTATTTTACTTTTGCTTATTATCTATTTAACTTGTTTTGGCAATGTAAACATACGTTTCCCATGCCAATAAAACCCAATGAATTGAATTGAGAGAGAGAGACTGGGAGGGAGGGAGGCAGAGACAGCTTGGGTGAGCCTGGGGGCTATAGTTAGAGTGTGACTGACTTGCGAGTGAGTGAGTGATGAAAACTAGAGATGCCAGCACCACTCCACCTCCTCTACCCCTGCACACAGAACTCACTCTCTCTCATCCTCCTCCTGCCCTGCCCAAAGCATTGTGTCTAAGGGGGTCTGTAACTAACCGTTTGACCCCCAGGGTGGGGTGGAGTGACCCTGGCAGCCGTGGAGCTAGAGGTGGGCAGGCAGGCAGGCAGCAGGGCCTTATCAGATGAGTACTTCTGGCGATCAGTGGTTGAAAGGCAGCCTCCTCCACGCCTCAGCTCACCCAATCAGAAAACACTGCCAGCCCGGCCCACATACACCTGAGAGTAGCTCACCTGTCTGACACACATACTCACTCATATATACACACACACACACACACACACACACACACACACACACACACACACACACACACACACACACACACACACACACACACACACACACACACACACACACACACACACACACACACACACACACACACACACACACACACACACACACACACACACACACACACACACACACACACACATACACAGATACAAGCGAACATATACACTCACACACACACACCTGAGAGTACCTTACCTGCCTCCCACTTCTCAGGGCAACAGTGAGAGAGGGGTTGAGGCGTAACCTGAAACAGTCAGGTGGGGGGATGGAGGGATGGAGGGAGGAGAGGATGGGGGGAGGAGGAGATGAGACACAGCTCTGGCCCTCGGTCAAGTACTTTGTGTTCCACGACCAGGAGGCATCTAGTTACAGTGCTCCTGAAATGAGACGCCCGATAAGGAGATTCAAACAGACACGTGTAAGTCTCTCTGTCTCTCTCGCTGGACATCCTGCCTGGGCTGCTCAAAGCAAAGTCCTGACAACCACAACAACAACAACTACTACTACTACAGTGACATCAACAACATCAACAACTACTTCTACAGTGACATCAACAACATCAACAACTACTACTACAGTGACATCAACAACATCAACAACTACTTCTACAGTGACATCAACAACATCAACAACTACTTCTACAGTGACATCAACAACATCAACAACTACTTCTACAGTGACATCAACAACATCAAAAACTACTGCTACAGTGACATCAACAACATCAACAACTACTTCTACAGTGACATCAACAACATCAACAACTACTTCTACAGTGACATCAACAACATCAACAACTACTTCTACAGTGACATCAACAACATCAACAACTACTACTACAGTGACATCAACAACATCAACAACTACTACTACAGTGACATCAACAACATCAACAACTACTTCTACAGTGACATCAACAACATCAACAACTACTACTACAGTGACATCAACAACATCAACAACTACTGCTACAGTGACATCAACAACATCAACAACTACTGCTACAGTGACATCAACAACATCAACAACTACTACTACAGTGACATCAACAACATCAACAACTACTTCTACAGTGACATCAACAACATCAACAACTACTACTACAGTGACATCAACAACATCAACAACTACTACTACAGTGACATCAACAACATCAACAACTACTACTACAGTGACATCAACAACATCAACAACTACTGCTACAGTGACATCAACAACATCAACAACTACTTCTACAGTGACATCAACAACATCAACAACTACTACTACAGTGACATCAACAACATCAACAACTACTTCTACAGTGACATCAACAACATCAACAACTACTACTACAGTGACATCAACAACATCAACAACTACTTCTACAGTGACATCAACAACATCAACAACTACTACTACAGTGACATCAACAACATCAACAACTACTGCTACAGTGACATCAACAACATCAACAACTACTTCTACAGTGACATCAACAACATCAACAACTACTACTACAGTGACATCAACAACATCAACAACTACTTCTACAGTGACATCAACAACATCAACAACTACTACTACAGTGACATCAACAACATCAACAACTACTTCTACAGTGACATCAACAACATCAACAACTACTACTACAGTGACATCAACAACATCAACAACTACTGCTACAGTGACATCAACAACATCAACAACTACTTCTACAGTGACATCAACAACATCAACAACTACTACTACAGTGACATCAACAACATCAACAACTACTGCTACAGTGACATCAACAACATCAACAACTACTGCTACAGTGACATCAACAACATCAACAACTACTGCTACAGTGACATCAACAACATCAACAACTACTACAACAGTGACATAAACTACTACTACAGTGACATCAACAACATCAACATCTACTACTACAGTGACATAAACTACTACTACAGTGACATCAACAACATCAACAACTACTTATACCGTGACATCAACTACTACTACAGTGACATCAGCAACATCAAAAACATCAACAACTACTACTACAGCGACAACAACAGCAACTATGACAACAACTACAACAATTGGAAACAACAAAAGCATGAACAACTAATATTTGATAACTATTTGATAACATGATACATTAATATCATCATAGTTTTGTTGGTAAGTATAGAACCCACAACTATGGTTTTGCCAGTGCCATGGCCCAACCATGAGGGCCTCTGCATGGGAATGGGGCTGGCATGAGAAGTAGGCCATGCTATTGTGGTTTGTCTCACGAATTGCCCTTTGGGGATAATAAAGTTGCTATTGAAATAGTACACCACAGTCACATGATCAAGGGTCGTGGAAATATACAGCACTTCAAGATATACTGAGTTTATGCCTCTCTCCAGTCCAGGCTAATAAGTTATCAAAATCTACGATATTCTGTATTCATATGAGTCACTTGACATGTAATTGGTTTTTATTCACATAAAACTCCAAATGGATTGACAGGATCAGAGTAGGTCCCTGAGGTATTTCTGAACGACTTGGTAATTAGTAAACGTTCAGATTCCTCACGGCTTCTCTCTGCCGATGCTACTCCACACACTAATTAAAAACAGAGAGAAGGAAGGAAGAGAGAGTGAGGGAGAGAGAGTGAGAGAGAGGGAAGAAGTAAGAAAGAGAAGAAAATAAGAGCGAGAGAGCGAGACAGAGAGAGAGGAGAGGAGAGGAAAAGTGTCACCAAGGACACTCAGAGATACGTAAACCTGAGACGCAGAGCGTCAGTCCGCTTCAGGCCCCATCAGTATGACCAGAGCAGTACTGCTGTTTGAAGTCAGACAGAAGAGAGACAAAAGAGCTTGGAACTGAACTGTCACCTTCTGGGAATGGGGGGAGAGGGAGAGAGATCTAAACAGAGGGAGGAGTAGAGCGAAGAGGAGCAGAAAAGGGGAGAGAGACAGTCCTCTATCCAGTATCGGTGTGAAAGTGGAAACCGCCTCCTTTCGGACAATTATTGTTTAGATTCACATGCCAAAAGCGTTCCTCTCCTTATTTCCTTCCCTCTCTCCTTTCTTCCCCCCGTCATCTCTTCTACCTCTTTACCTCTCTCAAGTCATCATGTTTACACAAGCTGTTATAACCGTTTCCCTGTTGTCCTTTTCCGCATTTTCTTCCTCCTTCCCCTCTTTCTTTGTCTTTATCTTGCTGGTTGGAAATCTGCAAGGCTTGCTCATCGGTGCCAGCCAACATCAGTTAATCCTCTTCCAAAGCACCTTAGCAATGCTGGGAATTTAGTGATGGTAAAAACACACAATTGACAACAACGACAACAACTGTTCTTAACACTGGGTTCACTGTTGGCAAGAGTGGCCACATCTTGAGATGTGTGTTTTCCATAAGTAGTTCAGAACAATCTGCAGGGGTGTGATAACCAAGGATCTCTCCGGAGTGTGTGTGTGTGTGTGTGTGCACAGGGAGAGGAACAGTGCCTAGTTGGACAGTAACATGCTGGTAATGACTTTGTATAGTCACTGGAGTTGCCTATTATCCTGTTCCTGTACACAGTCTGTCTGGGTCAGAATAACACACCTGCATATTAACATCCCACAGAGTAGCACACCATGGACCTAACTACCAACATCAAACTGCTGCTAAGAGCCTTCAATTCCTGTGTGTGTGTGTGCGTGTGTGTTTCCAATCGTTTGTAATTGCAGGTTGGTAACACATTGATGCACATAATGCATGAGGCTGTGTTTATGTGTCTGTTTGGGTACACGTCACACAATAGGGTGTTGGGACACACAAAAAACAGATAACTCTTTATTTTGCATTGCATTTTATTTCTAATGCAAGGGACAGATTTTCAGTCAATCCTCAAAATGTACAGAAGCAAAGATAATTTAGATTTCAACTTGATACGTTGATATAAAATCAATAATACAAGACCACAAAGATGACCGCTTGACTAAGTCAATGTTGATGCACATTGAATGCTTCATTGATTTACCTATTCATTTTTTTGATTGCCTCATTCATAACTTCTGCCCAGTATTTCCATACCACAGATCTTAACCCTCTCTCCCACTGCTTCAAGCAGCTTCTAGATCAATGGCAGGAATTTAAAAAAATCCCAGGCTGGAGGAACAGAATTCAAATAAATAAAAAACTATTTCAATGAGTGATTATATGTATTATAGTTAGATTGTGGTCTCACAGAAAGTTTTCCTCACCTTTCCTCCTTGTACTCTACAATTACCCTTCATTTTAATTTCCTATCTAATGAAACTGAGATTTTCTCCTGTGGCGCCAATGAGAGGCGACAGCAAGCCATTTGAATGTGTTAATTTACTTTTGTGGTATCATTCAAGGCAGCAGAGCTCTGAATAACACCAACATTAACATGACACTGTGTCTGGGCCCGGAGAGGAGAAGGATGACTGTTAAGACTTTACTAGAGAGATACCTTGGAACAGATTTCCTAAACGTTTGCACTGTGTGTACGTTTGCAGAAAAAACACTTAAAGAAAGAGAAAAGAATTACTGAAACCTTTTTCACTTACACATGATCTCAATGTCATATTCTTTCTATTCTCTCCTTATCTTACTAGGTGCTAACTAGACCGGGGTCAGTCAGTTTGCCAGGCATTGGCTTATCTTGTTGTCAGTGTCCTGCCAAACTGCAGTAAACTGCTGTAATATGTGTGAGAGGCACTTACTCTGGTCAGGGTGCCTGTCAGAGTGCCAGTCTGTCTCAGAACTGGCCACACGTGATGTTCTAGCTAGCTGTCTGGCATGCAGGGCAGACTGGCTGTTCACATAGACTGAAGGCAAGAAAATATTTCTTAGTCACAATTGGAGGAATTTTGAAATGTTAACATGCAGAGTGCTGCTGGGACATAGGCCAATAGAGGGAGACAGGGTATTAATATAGGAGGCTGGCTGAGGTGCATGGGGGGTGACGGGGGGGGGGGGGGGGGGGTGCTGATGTGTGGGGCTTGGGATGAGGTATGTGGGAATAAGGGCAAGGAAGGAGGATGGGTGACGCACATAAGGAGTGAAGTACTGTGGTGGTTGGATGAGGTGTGAGGCTGTTGGGTGATACATAGGGGTTGGGGTGAAATATGTGCGGGATGGGTGAGACATGTGGGGGTTTGGGTGAGGCGTGTTAAGTTGTTGGACAAAGTATACAAGGGTAGAGTGCTTTGTGTGCATGTGGTTTGATAATGAGTGTAGATGAAGCATGTGAAGCTGTGTTGATGGTACTGAGGGTCTGGATGACGAGCATGGACATTAGCTGACATTAGGTAAGGTACTTGGGGGAGGGGAGGAAGTCTGTCTGGGGCTCTGATGGTCGTTGACATTTCCCGTGCGGTCCTGTCGCCAGCATAGCAAATCTGCTCCTGCTCATCGTAATGACGGCCTGCCAGCCAGCCAGACGGGGGCTAGTGCCTGTCTGTCAATCACAGGTCTCCACGGTGATCCATGGACTGTCCCCCATGGCAGTCATCATACTGGACACCCTGGGGAGAGGGGGGGGGGAAGAGAGAGAGAGAGAGAGAGAGAGACGATGGACTTAGTGAGACAGACATCTAAAGGTCAGCAGTCAGTCAGTTCAGACACCACAACAATATTTATCTCTTCTGATCACACAGATATGGAGCTTTCTTGGAAACTGGCAGACTGGGGGAAAGAACAGAGGTCCTAGACCACATCCACATGGAGTCTGGTCTCCAACCATACAGTATGATCTTTATTTTTCTTATCCATGATTGACCAGGTAGAGTTATTATTTACAGTAATTGTACCACAGGAGGCTGGTGAGGGGAGGACATGGTAACCATGTGTTTGATACCATTCCATTGTTTCTGTTCCAGCAATTACTATGAGCCTGTACTCTAGCCACCTGTGAATTGTACCTACCATGCTTAAAGCTCACATGCACACACACACACACACACACATACATACACAGATACACACACACACACACACACACACACACACACACACACACACACACACACACACACACACACACACACACACACACACACACACACACACACACACACACACACACACACACACACACACACACACACACGACTGACACCCATGATGTAAATGTAGGCCAAAAGGTGAATTTCCTTAAGACCAGTAAGGTTATCAGCACACTTATAAATGAATAAAATGAATCCCATTTCACCTAGCTCTGCTAAATTGTCTGATAGCTTATAACTATCTAATGGCATTGGAAACAATTAGAGTAGCGTTATCATAATCATTAAAGGCAATTTACACCTCCTCCACTGAGTGATTGGTGTGAAGTGCACATCCCTTACAGGCTATAATCTGACCCCATCTAAACGACAACGGTTGTTGATCACTTGACCTCACAAAGGTCAGAGGTCAGGGAGTTCAAACAGCTATCAGCGTGGTGCAGGGCTGCAGCATCAGGAAATAAAAACAATGTTTCTTAGCCCGACTCGTTGAGCTCCCATTAACCCCTTCCAAGCCACTTTGGAAATAATCACCTGGCACTGAGCTATCAGAAATCCTTTACAGCCTGGTGTGTGTTTGTGTGTGTGTGACTGTAAGATAGAGAATTGTGAGAGTACACTTTAGTGTGTGTGTGTGTGTGTGTGTGTGTGTGTGTGTGTGTGTGTGTGTGTGTGTGTGTGTGTGTGTGTGTGTGTGTGTGTGTGTGTGTGTGTGTGTGTGTGTGTGTGTGTGTGTGTGTGTGTGTGTGTGTGTGATTATACACCCAAAGATTTTCCAGCAGCAGTGCACTAAAAGGATTAGCTGTCTTGGCAGCAGTGAACACTGTGCTTCATACTGTTAGCGACAGCAGTCTCTCTCTTCACTGGCTGATGTTAATGTGAATGTTAAAGATGTGGAGGAGAACACATGGAGGACAGCTGAGTCAACTGGACCTGAGACAAAACACTCGTACCAGCAAGACACCTTTGCTCTAAACCACATCTGCTGATGTAAAAAGGGCTTTATAATACATCTGATTGATTTATTGATTGATCACAATTATCACAATCCATAGACTGATTATTACAGCGTCATGGTGACATAACTCATTTATGACCTTATAGTCCTACATAAGCATTCATAGAGATACATAGAAATTAAAGGAAAACTTCAACAAACAATAATGATCTCTCTCTCTCTCTCTCTCTCTCTCTCTCTCTCTCTCTCTCTCTCTCTCTCTCTCTCTCTCTCTCTCTCTCTCTCTCTCTCTCTCTCTCTCTCTCTCTCTCTCTCTCTCTCTCTCTCTCTCTCTCTCTCTCTCTCTCTCTCTCTCTCTCTCTCTCTCTCTCTCTCTCTCTCTCTCTCTCTCTGTGTGTGTGTGAGAGAGAGAAAGAGATAGAGAAAAAAAGATCTTGCAGATGTGGCTCTGTGAAGGGAGTAGACGGTGGGGAGGAAGGGGTGAGCAGGCTGGGGAGACAGACTGACAAGCTCAGAGCACCATGCCACCACCAAACTATAATTTCACTGCGACATGGTCTTTAAGTAATAACGAGCTGTAGGGGGTGTCATTACCGCCAAACTACCCTGCTCCCTCTGCCACCTTTTCCTCGCGTCTCCAGGCATGAACACCGGAGCACATGCTGTCATCGACCGTCCGAGCGAAAGGGAATTGTGCGCGCTCCCGCGGCCGCGCCAACCCTCCTAGCAGTCCCCCAACCCCCGCTGTCTGTTTACAATGAGCCAGTCATCAAAATAACAAACAAACAAACACATAAACCGCTTCAAAGACCCGCGCAAGATCAATGAGCGATCCATAAACATCAAGTATTTTCGTTCTCTTCTCTCTCCTGTTATTGTCAGCTCGTAGATGATAGCTTTGGACTGAAGCGGTTCCAGACGGTGTTTTGTCCTTTCACAGGGTGTTGTTGTCTGGTTGACTTCGGGAGAGGGGTCAAATATAGGCTGTGAAGTACAGTACCAATCAAAAGTTTGGACACACCTACTTATTCAAGGGTTTTTCTTTACTTTTACTATTTTCTACATTGTAGAATAATAGTGAAGACATCAAAAATATGAAATAACATCATGTAGTAAGCAAAAAAGTGATTAGATTTTCGATTGTTCAATGTAGCCTCCCTTTGCCTTGATGACAGCTTTGCACACTCTTGCATTCTCTCAACCAGCTTCACGAAGTAGTCACCTGGAATGAATTTCAATTAACAGGTGGCCTTGTTAAAAGTTAATTGTGGAAATTATTTCCTTCTTAATGAGTTTGAGCCAATCAGTTGTGTTGTGACAAGGTAGGGGTTGGTATACAGAATATACCCCTATTTGGCAAAAGACCAAGTCCATATTATGGCAAGAAAAGCTCAAATAAGCATAGAGGAATGACAGTCCATCATTACTTTAAGACATGAAGGTCAGTCAATGCAGAAAATTTCAAGAACTTTAAAAGTTTCTTCAAGTGCAGTCGCAAAAACCATCTAGCGCTATGATGAAACTGGCTCTCATGAGGCCTGCCACAGGAAAGGAAGACCCAGAGTTACTTCTGCTGCAGAGGATAAGTTCATTAGAATTAACTGCACCTCAGATTGCAGCCCAAATAAATGCTTCACAGAGTTCAAGTAACAGACATCTCAACATCAACTGTTCAGAGGAGACTGTGTGAATCAGGCCTTCATGGTCGAATTGCTGCAAAGAAACCACTACTAAAGGACACCAATAAGAAGAAGAGACTTGCTTGGGCCAAGAAACAGAAGAAATAGACATTAGACCGGTGTAAATCTGTCCTTTGGTCTGATGAGTCCAAATTGGAGATTTTTGGTTCCTACCTCCATGTCTTTGTGAGTCGCACAGTAGGTGAAAAGATGATCTCCACATGTGTGATTCCCACAGTGAAGCATGGAGGAGGTGTGATGGAGTGGGGCTGTTTTGCTGGTGACACTGTCTGTGGTTTATTTAGAATTCAAGGCACACTTAACCAGCATGGCTACCACAGCATTCTGCAGCGATACGCCATCCCATATGGTTTGTGCTTAGTGGGACTATCATTTGTTTTTCAACAGGACAATGACCCAAAACACACCTCCAGGCTGTGTAAGAGCTATTTGACCAAGGAGAGTGATGGAGTGCTTCATCAGATGACCTGGCCTCCACAATCACCTGACCTCTACCCAATTGAGATGGTTTGGGATGAGTTGGACCGCATGTTGAAGGTGTCACGCCTCTCTGGCACTTGAGGGCGCCAGGCTGCCCATCATTACACACACCCGTCACCATCGTTACACGCAACAGCGCTTCATTTTACTCACCTGGACTCCATCACATATTGAATAACTCCCCTATATCTGTCTATTCCTCAGTTTCATCCCGGTGTCTGCATTAATGTTGTTTTGTTTCCCCTGTCCAGACGCTATTCATATTCTGTTTCATGTACGTTATTTATTAAATGTTCACTCCCTGTACTTGCTTCTTGTTTCCCAGCGTTTGTCCTTACAGAAGGAAAGCAGCCAACAAGTGCTTAGCATATGTGGGAACTCCTTCAAGACTGTTGGAAAAGCATTCCTCATGAAGCTGGTTGAAAGAATGCTATGAGTTTGCAAAGCTGCCATCAACACAAAGGGTGGATACTTTGAAGAATTTGTTCAACACTTTTTTTTTTACAACATGATTCCATATGTGTTATTTCATAGTTTTGATGTCCTCACTAGTATTCTACAATGTAGAAAATAGTAAAAAATAAAGAAAAACCCTTGAATGAGTAGGTGTGTCCAAACTTTGACTGGTACTGTAAGTCTGGAATTTAGGTTTCCCATTGCGTTTTCATGCGTACAACTTGTGGAAATGATTCACCACATCTAGAATTTGCCTACTGTCATGTTATTAATTTATTCTATTGTTCCTCAATTTGGTTGAATTCAATCAACTTTAGTATAGGAGTTCATGCACTCCACTTCTTCAGTGGCCTACGTTTGACATTTTTGTAATTTAGCAGGTGCTCTTATCCAGAGCGTCTTACAGAAGTATTTCGTGTTAAGTGCCTTGCTCATGTCGGTTACTGGCCCAACGCTCTTAATAACGGCAAGGCTACCTGCCACCCTGATAACTCATCCAGTGTGGCCTAATCCAATAGCCTATATATTTTTTTACAATACATTTTTCAGCAGAGGGTCTACACACAGTTGGCTTTTTCACGCACGACTCGAGGAGGTGCTGAAATGACGTGATTTCAGTCGCTGTCATTTCAGCACTGGACAGCTCTCGTCCGGCCAGAATGGTATAAAGTAAAGCACGCAGGAATAACGACCTACGTTTCTAATCTTGTAGCATTTGACAGTGCTTTACACAAGCCACAGCAGGGGTAGATAGAAAGAGAGGCATGGGATCATATTAACGATATAGAAGAAAGTTCAAGTTATAGACAGAAGCCCTTTCAGCTTTGCCTGAAGTTAGGCACAACCCCTTTCTGAACGTGGTCAAACTGCAGGTATACATACTTTAAATTGGCGATTACAGAGCATACTCTGCCCGGGTCATGCATTGGCTTGGATCTGAAAGTCTCGCAGCATTGCTAGCATTGCTTTGCAGCTGTGTGTTTCGTGAGATCATGAACAATCGGAATCTCTGTTCGCCCCCCTTTGCCTCTCTGGGTCAGGAACATTAGCATAGTCCGCTCTGCTTGACTGACCACCGCTGCCGGTGCGGGGGACCGCTTTTGTCCCCCACTCACCCCTGTGGGTAGCACTCAGGTGAGGGCAGGGAAGAGTGGAGTAGTCCGATTACACAAGACCCCCATGGTGTCCACGCATGGGAATTAGAGGCACGCACGCACACACAACAAAAAGGTGAAAATGTTGTGCACCTACTTACAAAATTCCCTTTCCATAGGCCTATAATAAGGAAACTCTTCCAAAGATGCTACAAACGAGGTGCTCATAACAAACAAAAAGTAAGTTTCGTTTGGGTAAATTTAATTCACAGACTCGCGCTGTTGAGTGTTACAGAGGAATGAATACTGTGTCTTGTATTCGGTCGCCAAACAGTGAGTGACAGTTATTTTTCTGCGCTGGGCTGATTCTCATGCGGTCCTGCGCGCCTCCATTATGTTGCAGTGGTGGGAAATGAGAGGTCCGCGAGCTGCTGGCGTGCTGATTACCGCTCCTTAGGGATCCTCTGTTTCTCCTCGGTAACTGATAGTTAGGCGCTGTTCTAATCAAATATACCGTCTGTCTCCGCGATACAGACAGACCTATAGCCAGCCAAAAACACACGCTTGGGCGCATTGCAACGCAGTTAACCCCTGTGCACCGGTTATTCTGCTACCAATCGAGTAAGAATTAGAGGAGATTTTTTCTTGCAGACTACTTTTTGTTTTTTATATGAAAAAATGTTTTTTGTAAGTGTCCTTTCAATTATTTGGACAAATATAGATATTTCGGCTAAGCCTTGCAGTATATTCTTTTCAAATCAACAATCAAGGCACTGCTGACTTGAAAATATGTCTTAGAAATGTGTTTCTCTCACTAAATTGGACGATTTCTCTTCCTTTCATTCACTGGGCAGACAGACAAGCCTGTTCTAAAGCACCCCAAAACGTTATCCTCATCAAACTTATTATTTTCATTCTACCCCCGACCCCTTCCAAAAAAATCTCTGCTTCCCGCGGTGCGTTAGGTTTTGTGTGGTCCCGGCACTGTCCCGTTTTTGACACTTCTCTGACGGGTTCCCCCGGTTCCCTCGCACCTGCGTCGCTACCGGGTCCCTTCAGGAATGCACTGGGGCTTGTAATCGCCTTTGTTGGGGCATTGAGTTGTACGGCTGAGTGAAACTTCCCAACCTCACAGTGCGCCGGTCGCTGAATGGGGCTCAGCGTGGGGCGGCTCTCCAAACCGCGGCCGCTGCCAAATTCCAACAGTGGCGCTCACAATCACTCCCACACAGGCCCCGCTACCACCAAGCAGGAGGGATGGAGGGAGAGGAGGGAAGTTAAAGGGGGGGGGGGGGGGGGGGTAAGGGTGTGAAAGAGTAAAGAGGAGAGAGAGAGGAAAAGAGTCCAAAACGAACTCTAAACAAATGGTCAAGGCTAAATGTTTCTCACCATCACTCTACGCGATGGACGGTGAAATCCGGGTTAGGCCTGAATCAATTACATTTTGTTTAGCTCGGCAAGTCAGTTATTAAGAACAAATTATTATTTACAATGACGGCCTCCACCGGCCAAACCCGAACGACGATGGGTCAATTGTGCGCCGCACTATGGGACTCCCAATCAAAGCCGGTTGTGATATAGCCTGGATTCGAACCAGGGTGTCTGTAGTGACGCCTCTAGCACTGAGATGCAGCGCCATTAGACCACTGCTCCCCTCGGGAGCTCTATATTCCCAACATTATCAACCATTTTCACAGGGTCCCCGTTCATAGGCTAAAAGTCCTCAAATAAAACCATACTACAGAGAAGTATTCAAAATGTGGATGATTATACTTCAAAGTTTAATCATCAATACAATCATTTCCCCGGCTGATTGCTTAGACACTGTCTAATTGAAATTCTTCTGACAAACAGTTCAGGATAGGCTACAGAACATCGTGCTCAAAATAGCTCGTGTTGTGAGAAAACAGCATTGCAAGAGAGCAAGAAACAACAAGAGTAAAAGTTTGTAAATGTGTGAAGAAAAAAAAACTTTCCCTGTGTGTGTGTCAGCAGCCTGTGTGCCACCACGTTTCGGTGCATTGGGGCCTGTGCTCCAGTGTATGGTGCTGGACAGAGCAGCAGCAACAGCAGCATCGCAGCGCTCCTGGAAGAGCGCAGGATTAAGAGGCAGCAAGATTGTTAAACATGTCAACGTGTAATTGCACGATAAGGCCCTCGCGAGGAATTCATTGGCCCAGTTGCTTTCTCTATTCCCCGCTAATCTTGCCTGGCACATTCGTTCTGTGCAATCTGTCTCCGTAATCTTCTGTGACAGAGCGGGCACCGAGAGCAGGCAGCTCGGCTGGGTTTTTTGGGGAGGGGGGCGTTGGGGATGGAGGGAAAGCGGAGAAAATATGCAGAGGCGTGATAAAGTGACGCTAATTATCCCCATTTAGGACAGCGAGTGCAAGGGATCGGGGCTTTACCAGCGCCGAGTGTGCGCCAGCGCTGATGGCTTCCTAGCGTGGAATATATCGGTGGCTACAAGATAAGAGTATCGCATGCTGGAGAGATTTATTGGTCAGAGATGTACTGCTGCTGTTCCCCTCCCTCTTCCTCTCTTCCATTCCCCAACCTCCACATCGCCACCTTTGCCCCAAAACCCGTTCCCCATCACTTCCCCTCCCTTCCACTTTCCCCTCTGTGGTCGAGTAGTAAATTATTCGGGTTAAATTTACCAGAACACTCCTCTTTTAACCTAGCGATGTGCCGTGACGCGCCCCGCCTCTCTGGTTTTTCAGCGTTAATCTGTGTCGCTTTACATCTGCAGATAAGATACAAATAACCTCCAAGCGGGCCATGCTATGTGCCCCTCCGCTGCGTAGGAGGGGAGCTCTGCATACGCCATATCACTGTCTGTTTAGGATCCACACCAAACTCCGTTTTCAGCCGTTTGTTTTATTGAATTCAGCAGTTTTGTTTTATTGAATTCAATGGTCTCCACCTGTATCTTGGGGAGGCGGCTCTCTGACAGGTGCTGTAGGCGGCCCTAGGTGCGGTATGGTCCTCTGAACTTCTAAAGTTAGTACCAGTGGAGGCTGGTGGGAGGAGCTATTGGAGGACGGGCTAATTGTTACGTCTGGGATGGGATAAATGGAAACCACATGTTCGACTCCATTCCATGAATCACATTCCAGCCATTACAATGAGCCCGTCCTCCTATAGCTCATCCCACCAGCCTCCACTGGTATACACCATAGTTAACCAATTTTAAATAAGTGCAGCACACCTACCTATAGGCAGATAGATGTGTATAGGCCTACAGTACAAGATGTATCATCAGTTTTCTAAATGGTGGAACAGTTTGATATTCCTGATTGGGGAAAAACTGGTGGGGAAAGTTTCTATATTCCTATATTTCTATATTTCTTGCATTGTTGCATGTGAAAACTGAAAGAAGAAAGACATAGGACAAAGTGATCTTCTTTCAGAAGACTGGAATAAAAGGTAGGATCATGTGGACAACACTATTAGGAAAGCAAAGCCACTATGAATTATTCATGCAGTGAGTTTCAGAAAAATAGATTTTACTTTTGTAAAATGTTCAGTGTAAATTAAGTTTGATTTTAGTTGAATGATGATGTAATGATTGGAAAGTTTCAGGATATTATTTGGGGAGAGAAATATGATGGATCTAGTGATGACAGCTCTTTGAAATAATTTTTGTGGTAGTTGAAGAAATAGGTAGAATAGGTTCACATGTAGACCTACTGATAGCTACCTGTAGTTCTATCTAATAAATACATTGTTTAGGCTAACAGCATATCTGCGGGAAGTAGGGGTGCTGAGGGTGGTGAAAAATAAGAATTAAAATAATAATAATAAAAATAAAAATTTAAATAGAAAATAATATTTTTCACAAAAGTAAAAAGGCCTTTAATAGTCCTGTATTAGCGGACCGATATAACCGTCTGCAGCACGGGTGAAGCATTTTTTCCAGCAAATGAAATTAAATAAGTTATAGTAGTGGTAGTGTCTGCAGTAGTAATGGTGGTGACTGGTTGTAGTTGAAAAAGTAGTTAGATTAAAATATTGATTGATTGGTTGGTTAATTGTTAGGAAATTATGGGGTATGATAGCCTGAACATGTGAAAGCTGGTTTGGTGTCTCTAGCTTGAACGGTTCAATAGTTACAATTATTGTTGGTGGGTATTATATGCTAATTTATTCACATTTAAGTAGTTATAATTTATAGTGCAGACTAGAGCTAGACCAGAGCAAGTGCAAACCTTAGCTAGCTTGCTACACCCGGGACCAAAGCTGGACCAGAGCTAGTGCAGACCTGAGCAGTAGTTGTGGTCAGTAGTTGTGTGGTTCGGTATTTTTGTGGTCAGTAGTTGTGGTCAGTAGTTGTGTGGTTCAGTATTGTTGTGGTCAGTAGGTGTTGTCAGTAGCTGTGGTCAGTAGTTGTGGTCAGTAGTTGCGCAGTTCAGTATTGTTGTGGTCAGTAGGTGTGGTCAGTAGCTGTGGTCAGTAGTTGTGTAGTTGTGTAGTTGTGGTCAGTAGTTGTGTAGTTGTGGACAGTAGTTGTGTAGTTGTGGTCAGTGGTTGTGTGGTTGTGGTCAGTAGTTGTGGACAGTAGTTGTGGTCAGTAGTTGCATGGTTCAGTATTTTTGTGGTCAGTAGTTGTGGTCAGTAGGTGTGGTCAGTAGTTGTGGACAGTAGTTGTGTAGTTGTGGTCAGTGGTTGTGTGGTTGTGGTCAGTAGTTGTCGACAGTAGTTGTGGTCAGTAGTTGTGTGGTTCAGTATTTTTGTGGTCAGTAGTTGTTGTCAGTAGGTGTGGTCAGTAGTTGTGGACAGTAGTTGTGTAGTTGTGGTCAGTGGTTGTGTGGTTGTGGTCAGTAGTTGTGGACAGTAGTTGTGGTCAGTAGTTGCATGGTTCAGTATTATTGTGGTCAGTAGTTGTGGTCAGTAGTTGTGGTCAGTAGGTGTGGTCAGTAGTTGTGTGGTTCAGTATTTTTGTGGTCAGTAGTTGTGCTCAGTAGTTGTGCTCAGTAGCAGTCAGTAGTTTTGGTAAGTAGTTGTGTGGTTCATTAGTTGTGTTGTTGTGGTCAGGAGTTGTGTTGTTGTGGTCAGTAATTGTGATCAGTAGCTTTGGTCAGTAGTTTTGGTAAGTAGTTGTGTGGTTCAGCAGTTGTGGTCAGGAGTTGTGTTGTTGTGGACATTACTTGTGTGGTTCAGAAGTTTGGTGGTCAGTAGTTGTGGTCAGTTGTTGTGGTCAGTTGTTGTGGTCCGTAGTTGTGGTTAGTAGTTTTGTGGTTGTGTTAGTAGTTTTGGTTTAGTAGTTGTGGTCAGTAGTTGTGTGGTTTTGGTCAGAAGCGGTGGTTAGTAGTTGTGGTCAGTAGTTGTTGTCGGTAGTTGTGTGGTTGTTTACAATATTTGTGGTTCAGTAGAAGTTGGCCAGTAGTTGTGTGGTTATGGTCAGTAGGTTGTGGTCAGTAGTTCTGGTCGGTGTCTAAACTACAACTGTTGCGTGAAAACTGAAAGATGTGCGATGAGAAGTGATCGGGTTAAATATGAAAGGAGTGAATGGAGACAGCTTCGCTTTATCCAATCAGTAGTGCTGAGCGATTAACTGGAATGTCAGTTATTTTTCATTTATTAAACAACTAATTGACCAACGTCATTTAAATTATTTGAATTCCATTTTTGTTCTTTTTTTCCCTGTTAGCTCAACGCACACATTGCAAAGTTTCTCTAGAGATAAATCAGATCAAACCTGAACTGTGCGATGTAGTAGGAAGTTGTAGTGTATATTTCTACATAGTTTAGTGCAGAAAACATGGTAATTCATTCCAATGACCATAATCAATTGCACTCCTACTTGTCTGGTCTGTGTTTCTTTTACTTTGAAGAACTACTAAAATAGTGATTTTGTCATACAGCATAGGCAGCAGCTCTATAGAGATGAGATGATGACTTAGAATTAAATAATCAAGTCTTCAAATAAAACCAATGTAATATACACAACTGAAATATTTTATTAAAGTAAAGTATGTGAATAAATGATGGTTAATAAGTGATAAGCAGTAATGGGCCGTCACTACCATCATGGGACTTTTATTCATTGTTTTATTGTGTGTTGTTAAAGCATTTTATTGTGTGTTGTTAAAGCACCCACATAATGCATAGTGCACTTAATGTTAAACAAAATAATCAAAACCAAAATCGAAAACCATGATTATTTTTTAATAATCGTACCGAAACCCGAACCGGTCTGAAAAAGCATTAATGCTCAGCATTACCAATCAGAGCAGCAGGATCAAAGTACAGCCCGTCCTTCTCTTTACAGACAGGCGAACTAGCCAGTTGAGTTATTTAGAGCACGAGGCACGATCCTAAGAAGGAGGACGACGCGCTGTTGCCTTGTCGCTACTTTCTTGGTGTTCACAATTGTTCTAAATTCAATCACCCTCTTCACACTACTCATAATTTTTGCCTGTGCGCCTCTACGTCTGTGAGTATCGATAGCAACGGCTCCGTTTGGGCTTCTCAATGATGAGACATGAGAGAGCTGTTAGCTGACGTTAGCTAGTTACTTTTTGTCACTCTAAACTCCGAACAACATCTGTAGCGTTTGATTGGTATGAGATAATTCTGTTCTGAGTCCAGATTTGAATAGCAGAGAATTAGACCATTGTGTTAGATCCTCTAAGTGTTTGTCTATCCTGTTTTGTATGAGTGGTCAAAACGGCAGTTGTTTCAAAAAGTTACGGGGAAAAATTGTTGATGTGGTTACTAAAATAGCTGTACCGTTTGATTGGAATAAGATATTTTCGTTCTGAGCTCAGATTTGAATAGCAGAGAAGTAGAGGAAGATTGCATACCCTCACACGTTGTGTCTAACTTTGTGGGAAAGTGGTCCAAACTTCAGTTGCTCAAAAAAAGTTCGAGGAAATGTTGTTAGTAAAACAGCTGTCGTTTGAGTGTAATAAGATATTTTTGTTCTGAGTTCAAATTTGAAAATAAGAGAAGTAGAGAAAGATTTCATACACTCTCTAACTTTTTTTTTTTTACTAGGCAAGTCAGTTAAAAGAACAAATTCTTATTTTACAATGACGGCCTACCACGGCCAAACCCTCCCCTAACCCGGACGACGCTGGGCCAATTGTGCGCCACCCTATGGGACTCCCAATCGTCGGGATCAAACCAGGGTCTGTAGTGAAGCCTCTAGCACTGAGATGCAGTGCCTTAGACCGCTGCGCCACTCGGCAGCCTTATTGTCCAAGTTGTTGGTAAAGTGGTCAAAGTAGCTTATTTGTGTCAAAAGTCGCATTGTTGCAATTACAGTGAATGGAATGTTGGAAGTGATGATGTCACAATGGAGCCTTTAGAACGTTGAGGACATTCCATTAAAGTGGATGGAGGTAAGAAAGAAGGACAAAAAGCTTAATAGTTTAAAAAGTATAAAATATATCAAAAAGTTGCATGTATGTAACTCAATCCATACCAGTCTGCACATTTTAAAGTTTGAATGACGTTTCTAGTTTAAACCGTGTAAGAGCAGAAGCGTTCCAAATAATAATAATAAGTATTATAATGCTGTTTGGGGCCTGATTTGGACTAACCGTGGACACAATAGCCTGAAACAGGATGTAACTGTCCTCATAAGGCACAACAGAAAATACCATCTCATACTTTTTCTCAATGCACCAAAGATGTTTATTCCAGGCTCTATGAGGCACAGAAAGGCTCCTGCAACCCCCATAGAGGGAATGGACTACTGTGAGATACAAAGGGAACTCCCTCTGCTCTAACCCATGCTTACTCCCATACTTTTCCACCCGTAAGAGGGATAGAGCAAGTGCCCACTTTGGGGAGAAGGTTGTGGAATCATAGCACAGCGTGAGAGAGAAGTTCCCTGAGGTCAGAGGTCATGTCACTTGTTGCTGCGTACAGGTTTAGCAATGACTATAGGGCGGGGAGTTTCTCCTCTCCATGTGCCCTGACCAAAACCTCCTGCCCCAGCAATGATATTACATTGGAGTATTTGAACAGGAGATAAGAACAGCAATTATGTATCATGCACATATAAAGCTGCTCCCAAAGAGGAAATCACTGTCAATTCAATACACGTGCGTGCGCATCATTATTTGTTGTGCTCTTATGGATTGTTCGTAACACCATATTTTTATTAAATGTTTTATTTTATTTAACTAGGCAAGTCAGTTAAGAACAAAATCTTATTTACAATGACGGCCTACTCAAATGACATATGAGTCTTTCCGTTTTTATAAAGTAATTTATAGCTAACTGTCCAGTTGAACTGAAAGACACAAGAGATCCCTATATCCTACTTCTGCCAACGTATTAATAAGACTGTGAGTCTTCTCATCTAAATTGTGTGTAATTGTTTATTTCATCATGTTAGCCATGCCTTTGTTCTTCAGTGTCTATGACTGCCATGTGGGTATTAAAACACTTCAACTTGAAACACCTAGTGAACAGCTCACCCTTCCTTGTTTCCTAATGTCTACAGATGATCTGCTCTGATTCAAAACGAGTCATACACACTTATCACCCTCTTCAACACATTTTAGATCTCCGTCTCCAGCACGGTGATTTCATCTAGTCTCCATTCATCATGGCACAGAGGAAAGGAATATAACATCCCATACACACTAACCATCATCTCAGAATATCCAAAGGGTCAAACTTTAAATCAATCCAATACACACAGTGGTAATACGATCAAATGAGTTGAAGGTACTATGTCGTCTGTAATACAACCATGGCTTAAATAAAGAACTTTATCTACTTGGATGATACTGCCATCCGGAATCTATTCCCTGAAAGTGCAAAATGTATTCAACCATTATTGGGGGGAAATCTAAGTTCAATAGAAAAGTGGTTCTTGATCATTAAAATCCAAGTGCCTGTTACACACTATAGGGCCAAACCGAGCCAAGTCAAGCGAACCAAGTCGAGCTGTACTGAATTGTCCCTATATTGTGAATCAGGCACATTGTTCTGGCATTGCAGCCTTCATAAGTATACTTGCTGTAGTAGGCCTATGGCAGGGATGCAGAGTGTGTCAATCACTGACTAATGTGGTTTCTTTGTATCCATACTGCTTCCTATTCAGGGGTACAGGCTTTGTTAAGGGATCAAGGAAACAGCCTGAACTTTGACCCCTACTCACATAACAAGAAAACAGAAAAGTTTCCACTTTTCTCCCAAATAGACCATTAAAAAGCCTTCAGCTCATACTTATCAGGATTATCTACTCACAGTGTAGTCGATGTATTCAATACTGGGAGATAGTCAGTCACAAGTAAAATGTGAGATGAGGTCAATTCAATACTAAACTATTCTAAAGTAATCAAATGAAGCTTGCTATATATGTATACAACCTAATTCTGGTTTATACAACTCCTTATTTGAATTATAATAAGTCTATAATAATTTAAGTGGAATAATTTAGGACAATATGCTATGAAGTAAAATAATATTAGGCTAACTTACTGAAAAGCAGTACGCCTATTATACTGTTCATGACAACAATAAAACGGGTAGGCCTAAATTCGCCAATAACAAAAACGTCAAAACCTCCTACACATTTATTAGGTTTAAAAACATCATTTTTGTGATAAAATATAGCCTAGGATATTTGAGTGAGCCTGAATAATCGTTCAACATTTACTAGTTGCATTTGGTGATCGCCATTTGCAATCATAGCGTTATTGTCCAAATAGGCCTGCATGGTTCATCCCTTCAGCGCTTGCAAGAAAAATATGTCTTTCAAAAAGCCACAAAAGTCACCCAACTCGAGATAGCCCATAGAAAACAAGAGCAAAGCTATAGGATATATTAATGTATTTTTTGCCAAGTTACTACAGATATATATCATATTATGCTATTTGAATAATCTATTGTACATTATAACAACATAAAATCAAGTTATTAAGTGCTATAGGCCTATTGTATAACCAATACCTGCGGAACAGGTCTAGTCTAAGTTTGTCAGTAATCAAAATAAAACAAACCATAGGCCTAATGCATGTAGCCTAATTGCGTTCAAATTATCATGGGAAAGAAAAACCATGAAAAGACTAAAAATAAAACTTTTTAAATCGAATCAAGAACAAAAAGAGCATAATTAATTATAAAAATATATTGCAAGTGAGACGATGCACGCATATATCCGAAATGTAGGCTATAATCTGAAGGACTAATGTGAATAGTGTGCTTCTCTCTGAAATATGTGGACCCTGTTCTATTGTGACAACTTGCTAGTAACGTTATCTTTACAGAAATGATTACAAACCCATAAGGGTAAACCCTGAGAATAGTTTGGGTGTACCATGGGACATGCCTCTCTTAATCCAATGGCCAAAAAATAAGTTTACTTATATTAAATATTACGCATTGTAACTATTTGTTTCATGTTACGGGTTTGCCAGAGACACTCTCCCATTTAAAAAAAATATTAGCTGTATAGGTAGCTTTACGTCGGACTCAGAGTTTCGTGGCCTTCAATATATAACTCATTACCATTTGCAACTGAAGATAGTGAACAATAATCAAGCTAACACTTTTTTTTTGTAGAATCAGAGCAACATATGTGTGAAATTTATTTAAAATGTAATTCAGCCCAATATCAGATCCTCTCTCTAGCAGAAATGCATTTCGTAAATTATACAATAGCAGTTGCGCGTCAGTCTTTTAAAATATTCAAATTATTCACAATTTACAATAGTTATTACAATAAGAGGAGATAATTATGATCATGAATAGACAGTGTAAACGGAAATGTTTACAATCTCTTGGGGAATATTTAAATGGGGAAAATATCAATCTTTAAAACCATCTTTCATGATTATGGAAAACATGTTCTTATTTTTCAATAACTTACAGTGAACCAAAAATAATTCGATTATAGTTAAGCAAATGTGTTCATTAATTTGGTTGGCATCGCCCTCAACCACAAGTGTGGTTAATAAAAAATTACAAAATGATAACACAACAACCAGTATCTGAACTCATATCCTGTTCGTAAGAGAGTGTATACTCCAAAATGGGAAAAGGATAGGCTAATTTACTTTTAATTTACAAGAACACCATAAACATTCTGAACAAAATGCAGGTAGTTCAGTGATCATTTAAAAAATAAGTAAATATTTGGTTATGGGTTTTTGTATTCTGTCTGCAGTTTCCATAGTCATATAAATAATCTATATATGCGTTAATGGAACCGTTCCGTTCACCCCAGCCGTCGCACTCTGGTAATGCTGCGGCAATGCGTGGAGTCTACTTTGCACCGACGGGTCCCCGGGCTCTCCGGTCGGTAAATACATGCTTATCATCTCTCTCAAGTCTCCGGGGCAAGGGCCCCTGGAGTGAGTGCTAACGGGAGGGCTTACGCTCGGCTCTGACTTCACCAGCGACCCTAACGTGCCCATGGCAGCCGAGGAGGAGACGCCAGAGCTCTGGTGCTGCGTGTAGGTGATCCCGCCATAGCCGGACGGAGATGCGCTCATGTAGCCCTCAGAGTTCGAGATGGGGCTGTACTGGAGTGCCGACATGTCGTAGCGGTGCATGGGCTGGGGGTTGTGCGGGTGGTGGTGGTGGTGTGAGTGGTGGTGATGCCCGCTGCCCGGGTGCTGGCTGTAAGCTAGCTGCGCCTCTTGCATCATCGCCGCCGCCGCAGCAGCTGCAGCCATCTGCCCCGAGTACGCACCGTTCGCCCAGCCATTCATGTGAGCGTAGCCTGAGCTGGTGGAGCCCCCGTGCCCCCCGGTGCTCTCTAACCTCTGGCCGACGCCGGATGAACCCATCCCGACACCCAGACCCATTCCACCGCCACCGGCCCCAGAGAGCAGGCCACCGGCCAGAGAGTATTTGTCCTTTTTCAGCAGCGTCTTGGTCTTCCGTCTCGGTCTGTACTTGTAATCCGGGTGTTCCTTCATGTGCATTGCTCGTAACCGCTTCGCCTCGTCGATGAAGGGTCTCTTCTCCGCCTCGGACATGACCTTCCATTCGGCTCCCAGCCGCTTGCTGATCTCAGAGTTGTGCATCTTGGGGTTTTCCTGGGCCATCTTTCTCCGCTGCCCGCGGGACCACACCATGAACGCGTTCATCGGACGCTTCACCCGGTCCTGATTCGCTTTGGACCCACTGTTCGGCCCCGTTTGCCCCAAATGTGTGTTCGTTTGGGGTCCAGGAGACTGGAGGTCCGTCTCCATCATCATGCTATACATTCACCTGGTTTTCAAACTTTCAACCAACAGATGAAACAAAGTCTGGTTCAGTCGGCGCGCGAGTCCGGCAGAGCAGGTGCACACGAGGGAACGACAATCCTACACCACAAAAATAATAAAATGCAAACTTAATTAATAATCCAATACATAGAGTGTCAGAGAAATGTTCTCCCCGTGGATGCTTTATCTCCTCTCCGGTTGTTGGTTCACATCCACGCTGACAGAAGGCGCATTTGAGCCACTTTCCCTGTCGGAGTTGAGAAGTTAGTTAAAGCGGCAGCCATATGAAGCGCCTTGACAGCGGCTAAATGAGCCACGAGCGGCCAATAGCGTTCTAGAAGCAAAGCGATTTGCATGGCGCTCAGTCAGGTGACGCAGAACCAGTGAAAGAGGAACATACTGGCAGGGGGGTGAGAGGTGGGTCACCCTCGCTAAGTAACATGGTGAGTAAAATTGCGGGGAATTACATATAAATCCGTTTGCCACTTTCAAGACTAGACTTCTAGCCTAAAGGTTATTCAACCACATAGTTATTCATTGAGCATTTGAAACAAGCTCTCACAGTCTCACTGCAGATTTAGACATTCATTCAATTTCGAGTGTTTTGTAGCTCCTGCTGCTCTGTATCGTTACATTTCTTCAAAAGTCAAATTTCTAAGTTAAGGGTTAAGTTTAGGCACTCGGTCCGAATGATTAAGGTAAGGATTATGGTTTGGGATAGGGTCAAAAAAACACACACACAAAAAAATGTGTCGTTCAGTCTTGAACGACTCAGCTATATTTTTTCAAAATGACATACATTATAACAGTCAGTAGTTTATAAGCTACTTCTGTTTAATACATTTAGAGTAAAATAGTGAGTATAGTCTGATAATATAGATTGTTGGCTTGTTGAAGATGTTGGCCACACATAGGCCTACACACACGCTCGCACGCACGCACACACACTGTTTTGCGTCACTAACCACAACCTAGCCGTGCGTCAAAGTGTGGCATTATCAGATGTCATACTTCTACAAACAAGCTAATGGGGTTTTGGACCACGGGAAGACATGTTACTTATTCTAATCAGCTGTGAAGGAGGCTGTTAAAGTAGTCACTGGGGCAGACTTGAGATTCTAGACTGTCATCGCCGTCTGCTGGAGGGGAACAGCATGGGAGCGTGCCTTGCGTGCGCCATGGTGTTCCCATTGCCGTTTGTGTTGCCATAAGAACCTATAGCATACACTTCACAGCTGGTTATTACGCTACCCAAAGTCAAAAACATTTTGTAAACAGATATGGGCATCAAAGTGAATGATTATGTGACACAATAGGCTTGATGATAGAAAGTAAACCATAATTCGATATATATTTTTTAAGATGCGGAAAAACCACGCATGCTATTCCAATGCTGTCTTTTTAGCCAATAATAACGTTGGGTTAATAGATTTAGGTCTATGCCTATCCACACAGAAAATAAAACAAATTCATTTAATTTTAAACTGGCAAGGCTGAGTGTTATGGTGTCAGGTCTCAACTGGCACAAGATCGCGCGCACGTGCATCAAATTTCACAGCTGACCTCCCCTGAAAAACCCAATCAGCGGCTAATTGAAAGGCAAAAAAACATATTCCTTCCCCGCCGCGAGGCTAACGATTTAATCATTGTATCATGGTTTGTTGCTTTTAATTAGGCTGATATAGCCTTCAATACGGGAGCTGGAGGAGCATTCAGGTGTAGGCCTATCTATCCCTCTGCGACCGGTAGAGTTAAGGGATCTCGCAAATGGTCAATAACATCCTCGCAACCCACGTCTCGTGGTTTATGGCTCGAGGATTATATATTTTTTGGGTTGTGACACACCGAGAATGGGCTACTGACACACTTGCGTGCGCAAACCACCGAGAGAGAGCGCACTGATACCACTCTTTCCAGATCAAATCGCAATAAATATGAGCCCCTTTTTTGACTTCACATCACAGCTGTTGCCCACTACAACTAGACTATTACTAGGCCGACTATAGTAGGACAATTGTAATAATAAAAAGTAAGTAACATCATAATAATAGGCCTATATTATAGTCTATAATAACACAATATCACAGGCCCATGTTATTATACTAATGTAGGTCTATATATAATGTCAATGAATAAGAAAATCACACAATCCACAATATGATTCAGAGAGAGGCTTGTCATTATAGCATCATCTTTAAATTGTGATTACACAAACAAGCCATTGAAATACTGTAACTTCAAAGGCCTATAAGCTAATGATGATGATAATGATTCTTGCAATTTAAAATATTCTGAAAGTATGAAAATATATATTTTTAAATGTGTATTTTGACTGGCAGTTGTTTTTTGCGATCCGTTAAAATAGCCAACAATAAGGAACAAATGTGCTCGAGTCGAAAAAAAACCATTTATTTGGTCTAAGGTGGGTGAACATACCCTGTTTTTGAACAGCATATTTGAACATGTTAGTGCCTTTAATAATAACTAAAGATAAAGTTTTTCTAGGGCATATCGTTATGAAATTGCATCAAATGTTTTTGAGTGTTCAAAGTGGATAATGGCTGATGACCTAGGCCTATATAAATATTATTAATATCGACAAATGTTTCTGGAACATGTAGGCCTACTAAAACGTTTATTTCATGTAGGCTAATTTCGATGATTTCTGATTCCTTTATTTAGACATATGTAGCTAGACTTGTATTTCATTAGGGAGATTTTTTTCTAAATTATGATGATGAGGATGATGATTATGAAGGAAATTATTGGTATTATAATAATTAGACTTAGTATTTCTTATTATTCTCATATTTATTAAATATTACAAAATGATATGCTAATAATTTTATCCTCTTTAACATAATCTCAAAATGCCTATATTTTCAACAACAAAAAATCTTACACAATTCAAACAGCCTGAAACCAAAGTGGAACCGGTGTTGAACGTCATCAGCGAGGAATTAGCTTTTGCAAACGCACTGCAACCATCGTGGGCCATATTTACTTTCCCTGTCATTCTCGATCACTCGCCTCAAGCTTAGAATTCTCCCCGCTTCTTTGTGCGCACTCTGCGAAACGCTGCACACGCTTTGCTGCAGGTGCACGCGCGGGGGCAAGGGTCACACCACTTATCCAGCCCCCTCAACCAGCCTAGAACAATATTCGTTATTTTCTTAATTTTTTTGGTTTAAATTTAATTTTGATTAACGAGTGGTTTTAGCGGACCATCAGCCATTGAATTTAGACTAAACTACCACCTTTACCCAAGGAAATGAACCAAAATTAGGCCTACCTATTAGGCTGCCCTATCATGCGTTTGACATAAATGCCCCTGAATTTTCAATTGAAGCCATCGAGGTAGAAGGACAGAGCCGTTTCCCGCGGTCCCTAGAGCAGGGTCATTACTTTCATCCCCTTCCACGTTATTATAGTTATTTGCTGCCGCTCTGGCACTACTTTATATGCAGATTTCAACGGGGGAAATGCCTTAATCCGGAGGATGCAGGTTGGAAATGGTAATCATAGGGATCCGAAAGATTTGACATTTTTACCGTGCGAACATTAAAACGTTATTTTTTTCATATATCCTCGGGGCCTAATTCGTTTCTATAATTTGATAGTAATCAATCAAAACAAAATTGGGAAGGATACAGCTTCAGGTCAGGCTACTTGTATGTTTAAAACCGTTCACTTGGCGCCACTCAAACCCGTTTCTCCCAAGTGTGTGTGTGTGTGTGGGGGGGGGGGGGGGGGGGGGGGGGATGGAGGAAGGGCAAGAAGGCATAGTGTAACATTGTGATAATAACCCTGCACAGCATTTTGAACCAGCCTGCACACAAATTCGATTTATCGACCTTAGTCTGTCTAAGCTGCTTTGAGATACATATGTAGGCCTATAGGCTAAATGTCAAAAGCCTATACAGAAAGAGCTATTTATAGCCACACCATGCACACACACGCACAAAAACAATCGTGTAAAGCTAACCTTCTGGGGACACACAATTCAGTCCCATTCAAAATCCTATTTTCCCTAACCCGTACCCGTACCCTTACCTTAACCCTAGCTCCTAACCCTAAACCTAATTCTAACCCTATTATAACATTGACCCTAAACCCCCTAGAAATAGCATTTGACCTTGTGAGGACCAACAAAATGTTCCCAGTTGGTCCCACAAGAATAATTAAACACACACACACACACACACACACACACACACACACACACACACACACACACACACACACACACACACACACACACACACACACACACACACACACACACACACACACACACACACTCTCTCTCGCTGGCCAGGTCACCTGTGATACAAGTCCATATTCGACATCCATCCATGTTTGAGGACGTCGGGAGATGAAGTGGAAACCGGCCACTAGGAGCAACAGTGAGTGCTGTTACCTTTAAGTAAGTAAGTACTTTATCTCCCTCTGAGTTCAAAGGTTGCAAGTTCGAATACAGGATAGAAAGTTGCTTTTGATATTTATGTTTTAAGCTTATCGGAAACATTAACCCTTACCTTAACTCTGCAGAGGTTCACACATACTGCTACTCTGGTTGTTGTCTATCCTGATACCCTTCACACATGCTGCTACTCTGTGTATTATCTATCCTGATTGCCTAGTCACTGTTACCTTTAGGTGAAAAAGTGACAAGGCAATTAGGATAGATAATAAACAGAGTAGTATCAGCAGCATGTGTGAAGAGTATCAGGATAGATAATGAACAGAGTAGTATCAGCAGCATGTGTGAAGAGTATCAGGATAGATAATAAACAGAGTAGTATCAGCAGCATGTGTGAAGAGTATCAGGATAGATAATGAACAGAGTAGTATCAGCAGCATGTGTGAAGGGTATCAGGATAGATAATGAACAGAGTAGTATCAGCAGCATGTGTGAAGAGTATCAGGATAGATAATAAACAGAGTAGTATCAGCAGCATGTGTGAAGAGTATCAGGATAGATAATGAACAGAGTAGCAGCGGCTGTGTGTGAAGAGTATCAGGATAGATAATAAACAGAGTAGTATCAGCAGCATGTGTGAAGAGTATCAGGATAGATAATGAACAGAGTAGCAGCGGCTGTGTGTGAAGAGTATCAGGATAGATAATGAACAGAGTAGTATCAGCAGCATGTGTGAAGAGTATCAGGATAGATAATGAACAGAGTAGCAGCGGCTGTGTGTGAAGAGTATCAGGATAGATAATAAACAGAGTAGTATCAGCAGCATGTGTGAAGAGTATCAGGATAGATAATAAACAGAGTAGCAGCGGCTGTGTGTGAAGAGTATCAGGATGTTTTACTTTTTAACTCTGCATTGTTGGGAAACGTCTCATAAGTAAGCGTTTTACGGTAAAGTCTACACCTGTTGTTTCGGCGCAAGTGACAATACAAAAAAATATTTGATATAGCCTATGGTTGTTTATCGGGCATGACATGGTCATCTATAGTCTGTTTTTATCTTTATAGCCCAGTTAAAGGCAATGGCTGCATTGGCACAAAAATAAGATCTTTAAAGTCACGACTTGGACGAGTCAATTAACCGACCCGGATATCATGTGAAAACGACAACAACAGAGATCAGGCGAGCTGCTCTATCTGTTGACCTGCCTCCCTCCGTGGAGGGAAGTCAAAAAAGTCTAAACGGGATCCCTGGGACGTCCCAAATCTGTCCTCTTAGTCGTTGACATTTAAAAGGGGGTAATACAAGGGGTTGGGTAAGGGTTTAGGGTATGGACGTCCCAAGGATTCGTATGGCACTAATCCGCCCTCCCTCCACTGCATGTTGATGGTCAGCGTGCACTCACTGTGCGTTCAAGGAACGAATCTGCATCCGGTGCCCGGCAAAACAACCACATCAACGTACATAAATAGGCTATTCCTAATGCGTTTTTCCATTCAGCTAAAAAAAATATAATACATAAAGAGGGGCATTATGAGAAAAGGGAGTAATGCGGGGGAATATTTGTCTAAAATAAATTGAGGGGATAGTCTAATTGTTAAATTGTTTATAAGGTAACACGACAATTACACATTTCAATCAACATAAGCTATCTCTTTATTGAAGAATATAGGCAAAATACCGTTAGCAGTAATTCAACAAATAGTATTTGGTTCAAAATTGCAGAGGTGATAGCGCGTAGCATATGCGTTATTGTGGTGGGTGTTCGTTACGCACTCTGATTCCAAGACTCACCAAAGCATTGAGACTAGCATTTGCGTCCAATTCAATTGAATTATACACACAAATACAATGTATTATAGTTTATCTGCGTTGAATTAAGGGACGACGGAGAACATGGACTGGTGAACCCAAAGTTGCCATTTATTCTATTTAGCTATCTCAACTTGTTCTAAAAACACTTGTTACACACCCACTAATAGTTTTCAAACATAAATGATTTCAGTTCTGCATAATATATATCTAAAATGTATTCCAACAGCAGCCACCAGAAAATAAAGACGTGACAAGGGAAAGATAGACTAACCAACCTCCTCGTGCATAAAATAGCTGAGGTTATGCAAACTTACGCACGTCTCCCTGATCCTCTATCGTAGTCAGTGAAGTAGGAATTGATTCTTTCCCCATCCTCCTCCTAAAGCCGTCCTAAACACACCAAAGCTTCCTGTAAGACCGCCATCGCCCCTAAACTCTAACCGCTGTGTGTGCCATCCGTGCCCGGTGCCCAAACCCACCACTCAACACACACTGAGGGGAGAGACAAGAAGAAATTACATTTATTATACACTCTAAAAGACAATTTCAAGTTATTGTTTCTCTCAGTGAAAGGGGTTTGCTTCTTACATAATGAAGCGTCTGTTGTGTGGCGCTGAACAATACAAAACAAGTATTCTAATAAATAGCCACTTTTTTGTTTGCTCTCAGGATGAAGGGGCTCGAGCGGTTGGGTTCTGAAAAGCAGCTGTGTCATATTCAGTGGAGAGTGGGGCGGGGACTTGGCTGTGCGCCGCCTGCGGCTTCCCTCATGGATATGGCCTCACATTGATCACAAAAGCTGGTCCCGAAGCACGCGCAAACAGAAAGGACAGGTAGAGAGAGAGGAGAAGGAGAGAGAGGAGAGCAGAGGAGGAGAGGACATAAGAGTTGGGAGAGAAGAGTGGAGGAGAGGACAGAATAGAGAAAGAGAGAATTGAGGAGTGGAGAGCAGAGGCTTACATTTTGGTACCTCTTTATTTTATGATATAATTAAAAGTTCTCACATCAGGTGTGCACAGTGCACTTATAGAGTTTAGTGTCTACAAGTGTATTAGCAGACCTATATTGAGTGAGATGTGTTTCTTTATTTACAGAATAAAGAGACAAATCTCTCAGTAGACCTAAACAGCTTGCTTCCCCATCAAGTTTCAAGTTTTAATGTCATGGGCACAAGTACAGTGAAATGCCTTTCTTGAAAGCTCCAAACCCAACAATGCAGTAATCAATATCAATGTAGTACTAAAAATATCATATGGTAGAACAAAAACACACAACAAATAAAAATTAAAATAAGAAGAACACTAGAAAGTAAGAAGCTGTACTGTGCAATCGGAAAGTATTCAGACCCCTTGAGTTTTTCCACATTTTGTTATGTTACAGCCTTATTCTAAAATGGATTCAATATTTTTTCCCCTTGTCAATCTTCACAATAATGACAAAGCGAAAAAAGGTTTTTAGAATTTTTGCTAATTTATAAAAATAAACATAACAGAAATACCTTATATACGTAAGTATTCAGATCCTTTGCTATGAGACTCGAAATTGAGCTCAGGTGCATCCTGCTTCCATTGATCATCCTTGAGATGTTTCAACAATTTGATTGGAGTCCACCTAAATTAAATTAGTTGGACATGACTTGGAAATGCACACACCTGTCTATATAAGGTCCCACAGTTGACAGTGCATGTCAGAGCAAAAACCAAGCCATGAGGTTGAAGGAATTGTCCGAAGAGTTCCGAGACAGAATCATGTTGAGGCACAGATCTGGGGAAGGGTACCAAAAAAATGTCTGCAGCATTGAAGGTCCCCAAGAACACAGTGGCCTTCATCATTCTTAAATGGAAGAAGTTTGGAACCACCAAGACTCTTCCTAGAGCTGGCTGCCCGGCTAAACTGAGCAAACGGGGAAGAAGGGTCTTGGTCAGGGAGGTGACCAATAACCAGATGGTCACTCTGACTGACCTCCAGGGTTCCTCTGTGGAGATGGGAGAACCTTCCAGAAGGACAACCATCTCTGCAGTACTCCACCAATCAGGCTTGTATGGTAAAGGCACATGGCAGCCCGCTTGGAGTTTGCCAAAAAGCACCAAAAGGACTCTCATACCATGAGAAACAAGATTCTCTGGTCTGATGAAACCAAGATTGAATGCCAAGCATCACGTCTGGAGGAAACCAGGCACCGGTCATCACCTGGCCAATACCATCCCTACGGTGAAGCATGGGAGTGGCAGTATCATGCTGTGGGGATGTTTTTCAGCCACAGGGACTGGGAAACTAGTCAGGATCGAGTGAAAGATGATCCAGTGAAAGAGTACAGAGAGATCCTTGATGAAAACCTGCTCCAGAGTGCTCAGGACCTCAGACAGGGGCAAAGGTTCACCTTCCAACAGGACAACGACCTTAAGCACACAGCCAAGACAACGCAAGAGTGGCTTCAGGACAAGTCTCTGAATGTCCTTTAGTGGCCCAGCCAGAGCCCGGACTTGAACCCGATTGAACATCTCTGGAGAGACCTGAAAATAGCTGTGCAGCAACACTCCCCATCCAACCTGACAGAGCTTGAGAGGATTTCAGAGAAGAATGTGAGAAACGCCCCAAATACAGGTGTGCCAAGCTTGTAGTATCATATCCAAGAAGACTTGAGGCTGTAATCGCTGCCAAAGGTGCTTCAATAAAGTACAAACAAAGAGTCATGTACAACAGAAAGAAAAGGGTCTGAATACATGTAAATGTGATATTTCAGTTTTTCATTTGTAATAAATTGGCAAAAATGTCTTAACTGTTTTTGCTTTGTCATTATGGGGTATTGTGTGTAGATTGATTAGGGGAAAAAACATTTAATCAATTTTAGAATAAGGCTGTAACGTAACTAAATGTGGAAAAAGTCAAGGGGTCTGACTACTTTCCGAATGCACTATATACAGGGTCAGTTCCAGTACAATATTTACAATGTGCAGGGATACTGCAATGATAGAGGTAGATATGTATGTATAGGGGTAAGGTGACTAGGCATCAGGATATATGAAAAACAGAGTAGCAGCAGCATAAAGTATGATTGTATGTGAGTGTGTGTATTTGTGTGTTGGATTCAGTATAAATATGTGTGCATGTTATGTGTGTTGGAGTGTCATTGTGAGTGTGTAGAGTCAGTATAAATATGTGTCCATGTTATGTGTGTTGGAGTGTCATTGTGAGTGTGTAGAGTCCTGTAAGTGTGCAAAGTGACAGTGAAAAAAGAAAAATGAAAATACAAGGGTCAACTCAAACAGTCCGTGTGGCCATTCTGTTAGCTATTTAGCAGTCTTATGGTTTGGGGATAGAAGCTGTTCAGGAACCTGTTGGTGTCAGACTTGATGCACCGGGACCGCTTGTCATGCTGATGCAGAAAGAACAGCCTATGGCTTGGGTGGCTGGAGTTTTTAACGATTTTCCGGGCCTTTCTTTCACTCCGCCTGATATAGAGGTCCTGGATGGCAGGGAACTTGGCCACAATGATGTACTGGACTGTCCCCACTACCCTCTGTAGCGCCATGCGATAGAGGGCAGTGGTGTTGCCATACCAAGCAGTGATGCAGCCAGTCAAGATGCTCTCAATGGTGCAGCTGTAGAACTTTTTGAGGATTTGAGGGCCCATGTCAAATCTTTTCACATGGCTCTGACAGGCAGGCTGTAACACCTAGCATCATGATAGAGACTGGCACACACGCACACACACACAAAATCTCAATTGAGTAGTGAGGATTCAGAGAGGCAAGTAGATTTAAGGCTCTGGGCTCTGGGATTCCTCTTCTCTATTAGCATGTAATTCCAGCCCTGCAGGCAGGTGTGGGCCCTGTCTCTGCTGTTTAACAGGCCAATCTGTCAGCCAAATCTGTCTGTGTGAAGGCAACATGAAGCTCATATGGTGCTGACTCCCAGCTGACTCCCAGCTGACTCCCAGCTGACTCCCAGCTGTCCCTCAGCTGACTCCCAGCTGACTCCCAGCTGACTCTCAGCTGACTCTCAGCTGACTCTCAGCTGACTCCCAGCGGACTCCCAGCGGACTCCCAGCGGACTCCCAGCTGACTCCCAGCGGACTCCCAGCGGACTCCCAGCGGACTCCCAGCTGACTCCCAGCTGACTCCCAGCGGACTCCCAGCTGACTCCCAGCGGACTCCCAGCGGACTCCCAGCGGACTCCCCGCGGACTCCCCGCGGACTCCCAGCGGACTCCCAGCGGACTCCCAGCGGACTCCCAGCGGACTCCCAGCGGACTCCCAGCTGACTCCCAGCTGACTCCCAGCTGACTCCCAGCTGACTCCCAGCTGACTCCCAGCTCCCATCGTCTCCAGTCTGGTGCTGTAATTAAGCTAGCTAAACACTTAGCTAAACACTACCAATCAATGGCTTGGTTTATGTTGTGTGTTAATGTAAAAACGGTGCTCTGCAGATAGTTGATATGAATGGTTATAAACTGTAATTAAACAGTAAGCAACTTTTTAACCTGTTGAGACTCAATAACATCATCCCGGGGAAATTAATACTTCAAAACTGCTGCAAATGCTTAGTTAATTTACCCAAGAGATAAATATAAGTCATAAGATCTCCTTCTCTGTGAGATCTAGTGTCTCTGTTAGAGTTTGTGGCCATCGGCCTAATGCACTGTATCTCTCATCTGGCTCCTCACCATTAAGGCCTAGATTCAATCCAGACCACTCTGCGTAATAGCGCGATTGACATTTCTAGGTCATTTCCAATTGAGCCGACATCTGCACCCACGGTAACAATGCCTTTAAATGGCCTCCCGGGTGGCGCAGTGGTCTAAGGCACTGCATCGCGGTGCTAGCTGTGTCACCAGAGATTCTGTGTTCGAGCCCAGGCTCTGTCGCAGCCGGCCGCGACCCGGAGGTCCGTGGGGCGACGCACAATTGGCACAGCGTCGTCCGTGTTAGGGACGGTTTGGCCGGCAGGGATATCCTTGTCTCATCGCGCACTAGCGACTCCTGTGGCAGGCCGGGCGCAGTGCACGCTGACCAGGTCGCCAGGTGTACGGTGTTTCCTCCGACACATTGGTCCGGCTGGCTTCCGGGTTGGATGTTGGATGTGCGTTGGATGTGCGTTGTGTCAAGAAGCAGTGCGGCTAGGTTGGGTTGTGTTTCGGAGGACGCAAGGCTCTCGACCTTCGTCTCTCCCGAGTCCGTACGGGAGTTGCAGCGATGAGACAAGACTGTAACTACTACCAATTGTGGAGAAAAAAGGGGTAAAAAAAAAAAATAACAATGCATTTAAATGGCTGCATAGCCAAAAAGTTGCAATCGGATTTAGTCTCAGTGTACCAGGGCCAATAGGTGTGGTGGCACTAACAGGCCAACGGCTCTGTTATTCACTCTGTTTGTAAAACGTTGAATACACCAGACATTCCACTGTCTCATCCTTTCCACAGCACCCTTTTCAGAGGCAGTTGGGATGCAGTTTGTCCTTTGTAACTCTCTGATTTGTGCGCGTCTAGAGTGGTGTCTAGAACACCTCGTTGGGTCAAGTGATTGCCTTCATGAGAATACCTTGAACTTCTTCGTTTTCGTTGTGATCGCTATGGGAAGTTTTTACTATCGAACTCCACAAAGTGACGTCCTTCCACGAAGAGCAGTAAGTACAGCAATACTGAAGATTGAAACCTGTTCACACCCAAACTTACACTGAGTGTACAAAACATTAAGAACACCTTCATAATATTGAGTTTTGCCCTTAATTCGTCAGGGCATGGACTCTACAAGGTGTTGAAAGCGTTCCACAGGGATGCTGGCCCATAGCGACTCCAATGTTCTTACTGTTGTGACCAGTTGGCTGGATGTTCTTTGGCTGGTGGACCATTTTTGATACACACAGGAAACTGTTGACTGTGAGAAAAAAAACAGCAGCGTTGCAGTTCTTGACTCAAACTGGTGTGACTGGTACCTACTACCATACCCAGTTCAAAGGCTCTTAAATGTTTTGTCTTGACCAATCACCCTCTGAATGGCACAAGTACATAATCCATGTTTCAATTGTCTCAAGGCTTAAAAATCCTTCTTTCATCTTCATCTATTTCAGTCTATGACATGGAAAGAGCAGGTGTTCCTAATGTTTTGTACACTCAGTGTAGATAGAGATATAGAACGATGAAGATAGAGGTGAAGAGAGGGAGAGGAAGATGAAGAGAGGGAGAGGGGGATACTCTGTAAGACCCTAAGGCCGTGAGAGATGTGACACTGTCAGATGCTGATGTAGTTAGCATGTTTATTTAAAAAGTGTGTAGCGGGAGAGAGGGATGAAGAATGAAGGAAGAGAAAGGGGGATGCTTTCAATGACATGGAAAGAGCAGGTGTTTTTAATGTTTTATACACTCAGTGTATACAGTGCATTGGAAAGTATTCAGACCCCTTGAGTTTTTTCACATTTTGTTACACTACAACCATATTCTAAAATTGATTAAATAGTTTTTTCCCCCTCATTAATCTACACACATTACCTCATGATGACAAAGCAAAAACATTTTTTTAGAATGTATGTATGTATAAAAAAAAATCCCCGTAAATATCACATTTACATAAGTATTCAGACCCTTTACTCAGTCGCTACACAGCTGTTTTCAGGTCTCTCCAGAGATGTTCGATCGGGTTCAAGACCGTGCCCTGGCTGGACCAGTCAAGGACATTAAGAGACTTGTCCCGAAGCCACTCCTGTGTTGTCTTTGCTGTGTGCTTGGGGTTGTTGTCCTGTTGGAAGGTGAACCTTCACCCCAGTCTGAGGTCCTGAGCGCTCTGGAGCAGGTTTTCATCAAGGATCTCTCTCTGTACATTTCTCCATTCATCTTTCCCTGGATCCTGACTAGTCTCCCAGCGGCAGGGGCTGAAAAACATTCCCACAGCATGATGTTGCCACCACCATGCTTCACCGTAGGGATGGTATTGGCCAGGTGATGACCGGTGCCTGGTTTCCTCCAGACGTGACGCTTGACATTCAGGCCAAATAGTTCCATTTTGGTTTCATCAGACCAGAGAATCTTGTTTCTCATGGTCTGTGAGTCCTTTTGGTGCCTTTTGGAAAACTCCAAGTGGCCTGTGAGGAGTGGCGTCCGTCTGGCCACTCTACCATAAAGGCCTGATTGGTAGAGTGCTGCAGAGATGGTTGTCCTTCTGGAAGGTTCTCCCATCTCCACAGAGGAACTCTAGAGCTCAGTCAGAGTGACCATCAGGTTCTTGGTCACCTCCCTGACCAAGGCCGTTCTACCCCGATTTTCTTCAGTTTGGCCAGGCGCCAGCAGTTCCAAACTTCTTCCATTTAAGAATGATGGAGGCCACTGTGTTCTCGGGGACTTTCGTTGCTGCAGAAATGTTTTGGTACTCTTCCCCAGATCTGTGCTTCGACACAATCCTGACAATTCCTTTGACCTCATGGCTTGGTTTTTGCTCTGATATGCACTGTCAACTGTGGGACCTTATAAAGACCGGTGTTTCTTTCCAAATCATGTCCAATCAATTGAATTTACCACAGGTGGACTCCAATCAAGTTGTAGAAACACCTCAAGGATGATCAATGGAATCAGGATGCACCTGAGCTCAATTTCGTCTCATAGCAAAGGGTCTGAATACTTATGTAAATAAGGTATTTCTGTTTTTGTATATTCAGCTCAAACCACTGAGAAGTTCTAGGTCAGAGGTCCTTTGTGCCTTAAGAAGAATATAGCCACTTATACACAGCCTGATCACATTTAAAATGACTTACCGTACATATATCCAAAGTCGATTGTCTGTTTAAGAAAAAAGACAAAAAACAGAGAGAAGAACAGAGTGAGAGAGAAGAACAAACAGAGAAGTAGAAAAGGCACAAGAAAAAAAGAGTTGACAACACCGACAGGACAAAACGACAGAAAGAGGGACAGAAAGTGGTCATGAGGAAGGGGAGTAAAAAAATGGGATTGTAGTAGGATGAGTAAAGAGGGCCAGAAAGAGAAAAGGGTTAAGAGAGAAAGAGATGGAGTACGTGGAAAGTAGTAGGGTCAGGCCTAAAAGACTGAGGAGAGGAGATAGGAAATTATGTAAAAGCAGAGAGGGGTCTGTCTCCATTCATACAGGTCAGATCTCTGACTGACAGAAATACCCACAGGCAACCAACCCCTTCACTAGAGACACAGTTCACAGAGAGAGGGGGGCTTAACATCTAAAACACACACGCAAGCAAGCACAACACTCAACTCCCATCGCATCCCATCCCATCAGACAACATTGTTGATGAAACACAGGGTGTATAGATAACTAACACCATGCATGTGGTGGCTATGATGAGTTGTGATCGTATGATTGGTCCTGTTTTCTTCACTTTCCTTGAGGGTTTGTGTGGAGGAAAGATTGTCAAATCCCGTATATCAGCAAAAAGTGAGACTGCACAGGATTTCCCCAAAAATATATATACTATATAATTGAACAAATGTGAGCATATAGCAATATGTGGAGTCGTCACTTTTGCTAGGGAACAACATTTACAGCAATATCAAGCTTACCTTATTCATAGAGCGAGAAAAATAGAGATAGAGAGCGAAAGAGAGTGCGGGAGAGAGAGAGAGAGAGAGAGAGAGAGCGAGGCCCATGGAGGCCTATGTCAATTTCACAGCCAACAGCAGAGGATAAGCTTTGGTCTTTGGGGGAAACAGTGTGTCCATAATGCTATTACCCTGGATTACCTTTACCTCTTCCAACAGAGAGAGTCTTCACACTGTGTCCCACACAGGCCTTCCAGATCATCTCTTCCTCTTATCATACATGACAGATTATTACCGTACAGGAGTCAGGTTTCTTCTTCTGCTTCTATTTCCTTTTTCACCCCAGGAGCAATTATAGAGCAAGATTTTCCTGAGCATTGTTGGGCTTTATCAATTAGCCGTAACACCTTCCCCTCTGATTGGCCTGTAATGAGTGGAATAGTTTTAACAGTCGGCAGACGGAACACTTAGAGCGCCTGTGCTAATGGTGTCGCCACGATGATGGGATTCACAGAAACGGCTCCACGGTGTGACTTGAGAAGGGGTAGGTGGGGGGGGGCGACGGGAGGAGGTATAGTAAGCTCTAACTCTCTAACACATCTCTAATTAAGGCTCACAGTCAGTCATTACTGCAGTAATAAAGGTGTAGCGCTAATGGCGACGGGAGGAGGTATAGTAAGCTCTAACTCTCTAACACATCTCTAATTAAGGCTCACAGTCAGTCATTACTGCAGTAATAAAGGTGTAGCGCTAATGGCTATCAGACATGCTCCACATACACAGAGAGAGAGGCAGAGAGAGAGGCAGAGGGAGAGAGAGATGGAGAGGCAGAGAGAGAGGCAGAGGGAGAGAGAGATGGAGAGGCAGAGGGAGAGGGGGATAGAGAGAAGCAAATAGAGAGAGAAAAGGAGGGAGAGATATATGGAGAGGTGAGAGATGGACATAATGGAATAGAGGTGGAGTGATAAGGAAGAAAAGAGAGAAAGAGGAAGGTGGAGTGACACACAGGGAGGAGGATATGGGGAGGGAGATGGTTTCCTAGTTAACCACTTTGGCACTTAGGCCTTGTTAGCAATGATGCACTTTGCAGCCCTTATCATTAGAGCTGTTTGCCTTGCTACAGCTCCCAACACTGTAGGCCAACTGTACCACCAAGGGTGACAAGATAGGCAGGAGGAAAAAAGGGATAGAATGAGATAAGGGAGGAAAGGAAGATAGGGAAGGAGAGAAAAGAGAGGAGTACAAGCATGAACTTAGAAAGTAGAGTATGAGGACAGAGAGGAAAGAGAAGGAGAAGCGAGAGAAGACAGAAATGTACATTGGCAAGAAAAAGTATGTTAACCCTTTGGAATTACCTGGATTTCTGCATAAATTGGTCATCAAATTTGATCTGATCTTCATCTAAGTCACAACAGTAGACAAACATAGTGTGCTTAAACTAATAACACACAAATTATTGTATTTTTCTTGTCTAAATTGAATACATCATTTAAACATTCACAGTGTAGGTTGGAAAAAGTATGTGAACCGCTAGGCTAATGACTTCTCCAAAAGCTAATTGGAGTCAGGAGTCAGCTAACCTGGAGTCCAATTAATTAGATGTTGGTTAGAGCTGCCTTGCCCTATAAAAAACACTCACACAATTTGAGTTTGCTATTCACAAGAAGCATTGCCTGATGTGAACCATGCCTCGGACAAAAGAGATCTCAGAAGACCTAAGGTTAAGAATTGTTGACTTGCATAAATCTGGAAAGGGTTACAAAAGTATCTCTAAAAGCCTTGATGTTCACCAGTCCACGGTAAGACAAATTGTCTATAAGTGGAGAAAGTTCAGTACTGTTACTACTCTCCCTAGGAGTGGTCGTCCTGCAAAGATGACTGCAAGAGCACAGTGCAGAATGCTCAATGAGGTTAAGAAGAATCCTAGTGTGTCAGCTAAAGACTTACAGAAATCTCTGGAACATGCTAACATCTCTGTTGATGAGTTTACGATATGTAAAACACTAAACAAGAATGGTGTCCATGGGAGGACACCACGGAAGGAGCCACTGCAGTCCAAAAAAAACATTGCTGCACGTCTCAAGTTTGCAAAAATTGCACCTGGATGTTCCATCAAAACCTCATCCCAACTGTAAAGTATGGTGGAGGGAGCATCATGGTTTGGGGCTGCTTTGCTGCCTCAGGGCCTGGAAAGCTTGCTATCATGAATTCCCAAGTTTATCAAGACATTTTGCAAGATAATGTTAGGCTATCTGTCCTCCAATTGAAGCTCAACCGAAGTTGGGTGATGCAACAGGACAACAACCCAAAACAGAAGTAAATCAACAACAGAATGGCTTCAACAGAAGAAAATACGCCTTCTAGAGTGGCCCAGTCAGAGTCCTGACCTCAAACCAATTGAGATGTTGTGGCATGACCTCAAAAAAGCAGTTCACACCAGACATCCCAAGAATATTGCTGAACTGAAACAGTTTTGTAAAGAGGAATGGTCCAAAATAACTCCTGACCGTTGTGCAGGTCTTATCCGCAACTACAGAAAATGTTAGGTTGAGGTTATTGCTGCCAAAGGAGGGTGAACCAGTTATTAAATCCAAGGGTTCACATACTTTTTACACCGTGCAATGTGAATGTTTACACAGTGTGTTCAATAAAGACATGAAAATGTATAATTGTTTGTATGTTATTAGTTTAAGCAGACTGTGTTTGTCTATTGTTGTGACCTAGATGAAGATCAGATCAAATTTTATGACAATTCTTTTGCAGAAATCCAGGTATTTCAAAGGGTTCACATACTTTTTCTTGCCACTGTATGTATTTGTATGTATTGATGTGTATTGTTAGATACTACTGCACTGTTGGAGCTAGGATGTAATAGTTCCTGTGTGTAGCTGGTGTAGAGGAGTCAGGCGCAGGACAGCAGATATGAGTAATAAACGTAATTTACTCAAATATTCATAAATACAACACAATAAATCGAGCCCACAATAAGGGACCGTATTACCCAACCAATGTCTCCACGCCTTCAGAGCCTTGACGACAGCCAACAGCTCCCGGTCCCCCACATAATAGTTTTGCTCCACCGGGCTGAGCTTCTTCGAAAAGAAGGCACAGGGGCAGAGCTTCGGTGGCGTACCCGAGCGCTAAGAGAGCACGGCTCCTATCCCAACCTCGGACGAGTCCACCTCCACTATGAACGCCAAAGAGGGATCCGGATGAGCCAGCACGGGAGCCGAGGTAAACAGAGCCTTCAGGTGACCAAAAGCCCTGTCCGCCTCAGCCGACCACTGCAGTCGCACCGGTCCACCCTTCAGCAGTGAGGTAATGGGAGCCGCTACCTGACCAACGCCCCAGATAAACCTCCGGTAGTAGTTGGCAAACCCTAGGAACTGCTGCACTTCCTTTACCATGGTGGGAGTCGGCCAATTACGCACGGCTGAAATGCGGTCACTCTCCTTCTCCACCCCTGACGTGGAAATGCGGTACCCTAGGAAGGAGACGGACTATTGGAAGAACAGACATTTCTCAGCCTTGATGTACAGGTAATGCTCCAATATTCGACCAAGCACCCTGCGCACCAGGGACACATGCTCGGCGCGTGTAGCGGAGTATATCAGAATGTCGTCGATATACACCACTACACCCTACCCGTGCAGGTCCCGGAAAATCTCATCAACAAAGGCCTGGAAGACTGATGGAGCATTCATCAACCCGTACGGCATGACGAGGTACTCATAGTGCCCTGAGGTGGTACTAAATGCTGTCTTCCACTCGTCCCCCTCCCGGATACACACCAGGTTGTAAGCGCTCCTGAGATCCAATTTTGTGAAGAAGCGTGCCCCGTGCATTGACTCGATCGCACTGGCGATGAGAGGCAGCGGGTAGCTGTACCTCACAGTGATCTGATTGATACCCCGATAGTCAATACACGGGCGCAGACCTCCATCCTTCTTCTTCACAAAAAAGAAACTCGAGGAGGCAGGTAAAGTGGAGGGCCGAAAGTATCCCTGCCCCCAGGGATTCGGAGACATATGTTTCCATAGCCACCGTCTCCTCCTGTGACAGAGGATACACGTGACTCCTGGGAAGTCATAGTACCCTCAAAGCTCATCACCAAGCTAAGGAACCTGGGACTAAACACTTCCCTCTGCAACTGGATCCTGGACTTCCTGACAGGCCGCCCCCAGGTGGTGAGGGTAGGTAGCAACACATCTGCCATGCTGATCCTCAACAGTGGAGCTCCACAGGGGTGCGTGCTCAGTCCCCTCCTGTACTCCCTGTTCACCCACGACTGCATGGCCAGGCACGACTCCAACACCATCATTAAGTTTGCTGACGACACAACAGTGGTAGGCCTGATCACCGACAACGACGAGACAGCCTATAGGGAGGAGGTCAGAGACCTGGCCGGGTGGTGCCAGAATAACAACCTCTCCCTCAACGTAACTAAGACTAAGGAGATGATTGTGGACTACAGGAAAAGGAGCACCGAGCACGTCCCCATTCTCATCGACGGGGCTGTAGTGGAGCAGGTTGAGAGCTTCAAATTCCTTGGTGTCCACATCAACAACAAACTAGATTGGTCCAAACACACCAAGACAGTCGTGAAGAGGGCACGACAAAGCCTATTCCCCCTCAGGAAACTAAAAGGATTTGGCATGGGTCCTGAGATCCTCAAAAGGTTCTACAGCTGCAACATCAAGAGCATCCTGACCGGTTGCATCACTGCCTGGTACAGCAATTGCTCGGCCTCCGACCGCAAGGCACTTCAGAGGGTAGTGCGTACGGCCCAGTACATTACTGGGGCAAAGCTGCCTGCCCTCCAGGACCTCTACACCAGGCGGTGTCAGAGGAAGGCCCTAAAAATTGTCAAAGACCCCAGCCACCCCAGTCATAGACTGTTCTCTCTACTACCGCATGGCAAGCGGTACCGGAGTGCCAAGTCTAGGACAAAAAGGCTTCTCAACAGTTTTTACCCTCAAGCCATAAGACTCCTGAACAGGTAACCAAATGGTTACCCGGACTATTTGCATTGTGTGTCCCCCCAACACCTCTTTTATGCTGCTGCTACTCTCTGTTTATCTTATATGCATAGTCCATTTAACTATACATTCATGTACATACTACCTAAATTGGCCCAGCCAACCAGTGCTCCCGCACATTGGCTAACCGGGCTATCTGCATTGTGTCCCACCACCCGCCAACTCCTCTTTTTACGCTTCTGCTACTCTCTGTTCATCATATATGCATAGTCACTTTAACGATACCTACATGTACATACTACCTCAATAAGCCAGACTAACAGGTGTCTGTATATAGCCTTGCTACTCTTTTTTCAAATGTCGTTTTACTGTTGTTTTATTTCTTTACTTACCTACACACACACACATACCCTTTTTTTCTCGCACCATTGGTTAGAGCCTGTAAGTAAGCATTTCACTGTAAGGTCTACACCTGTTGTATTCGGCGCACGTGACAAATAAACTTTGATTTGATTTGATTTGAAATGCTGCGTCTACCAGGAGATTTATCGCACAATCCCCCCGTTGATGGGGTGGTAATTTAGTCGCCCTCTTCTTACAGAAGGCGAGAGCCAAATCGGCATATTCTGAGGGGATGCGCACGGTGGAGACCTGGTCTGGACTTTCCACCGTAGTCGCACCAATGGAAACCCCTACACACCTCCCTGAGCACTTTCGTGACCACCCCTTGAGAGCCCTCTGTTGCCACGAAATAGTGGGGTCATGACAGGCCAACCAGGGTAGGCTCAGCACCACGGGAAACGCAGGAGAATAAATAAGGAAGAGACTGATTCTCTCCTCGTGACGCTCCTGCGTAACCATGTCTAGTGGAGCGGTGGCCTCCCTAATCAGCCCTGGCCCTAATGGTCGACTATCTAGGGCGTGCACAGGGAAAGGCGTATCCACAGGAACAAGGGGGATCCCTAAATTATGGGCAAATGAACGGTCAATAAAATTCCCAGCTGCGCCTGAATCTACAAGCGCCTTATGCTGGGAATGCGGGGAAAACTCAGGAAATTTAATAAACACATACATGTGAGCAACAGAGGGCTCTGGGTGAGCCTGGTGCCGACTCACCTGAGGTGACACGATAGTGCCCTGCCTGCTGCCTCGACTCCCTGAGGAATCCCCCCAGCACCGACCAGCAGTGTGCCCTCTGCGACCATAGATGGTGACCACAGATGGCCCCTCCTCCGGTCGCCCTAAGCGCAGCACCTCCCAGCTCCATGGGCATCAGAACGGAGGTGGTGGGGGATGGAACTGACAGGCCCCGATCCGGACGTCTGCGGGTAGCCAGCAGGTTGTCCATCCGAATGGACAGGTCCACCAGCTGGTCCAACGTGAGGGTGGTTTCTCGGCAGGCCAACTCCCGACGGACGTCCTCGCGCAGACTACACCGGTAGTGATCGATCAGGGCCCTGTCTTTCCATCCCACGCTGGCGGCCAGGGTCCGGAAGGCCAAAGCGAAATCCTGCGCGCTCCTCGTCCCCTGCCTCAGGTGGAACAGATGAGCACCCGCCGCTCGACCCTCAGGCGGGTGGTCAAAAACTGCCCTAAAGCGGCGGGTGAACTCTGCGTAATGGTCCAATGGCGTCTCCTTCACTCCATACGGCGTTGGCCCACTCCTGGGCTTTGCCTGAGAGGCAGGAGACGAGGGCGGACACACTCTCACGTCCCGAAGGTGCCGGGTGGACGGTCGCCAGGTAGAGTTCCAGCTGGAGTAGGAACCCCTGGCATCCGGCAGCCGTCCCATCATACTCCCTTGGGAGCGTGAGCCGAATCCCACTGGGACCGGGTGAAGAAGGGGTGGGACTGGTGGATGCGCTGGAAGGCCTCCTCCTCTCTCCCAACGATCCATCATCTGCAGCACGCAATCCATGGTGGTGCCCAGACGTTGCAACATGGTCGCGTGCTGCTGACTCCATTCAGTGGTGAGTGATTCTGTAATAGTTCCTGTGTGTAGCTGGTGTAGAGGAGTCAGGCGCAGGACAGCAGATATGAGTAATAAACGTAATTTACTCAAATATTCACAAATACAACACAATAAATCGATCCCACAATAACGGACCGTATAACAAACAAACAAACAATCACTCACAAACAACCATGGGGGAACACAGGGATAAATAATGAACAAGTAATTGGGGGATTGAAACCAGGTGTGTAAGACAAGAACAAAACAAACGGAAAATGAAAAGTGGATCGGCAATGGCTAGAAGGCCAGTGACGTCACCCGCCGAACGCCGCCCGAACAAGGAGAGGGACCGACTTCGGCCGAAGTAGTGACATAGGAACACAAGCATTTCGCTACACCCGCAATAACATCTGCTAAACATCTGTATGCGACCAATAACATTTGATTTGATTTGTAGAACAAAACAAACAGAGGAGGAGAGAAAGGTAGTTGAGAGAGAAGGGGGAAGAGATGAGAAGGATGGAACTGAAAGTGTGGAGGATAGGGATTGGACTCAGGGGTGTTTCTGATAAATGAAGAACTATTTTAGCGTAGGGTTAATCCCTCCCTCTACTCCTCTAATCCTCACCTCCCCCCTCCTCTAATCCCTCTCTCTCTCCTCCCTCGCTCAAATCACTAATCTCATTAGCCAGATAATAGATCATCTAACATTAATCCAGACCTACACTCCTACTCACACACGCACACTAGCGCACACACAACACACACACACACGCAGAGCAATCAGTAATCATACTAGCAACGCTTGAATGTTCTGAAACTATTCCTCATGGACACACATGCAGGAAGGCAGGCAGGAACACACACACACACACACACACACACACACACACACACACACACACACACACACACACACACACACACACACACACACACACACACACACACACACACACACACACACACACACACACACACACACACACACACACACAGGCGTGCAAGGGCGAAAACACACACACACACACATCCCAGACAGCCTGTGGCCCTGTAAAACATGGTGCAAATTAGATTTGACACATTCTGTACTCAAATCATAAAGCATCCAGGCTCACAAGTCTAAACATTGTTGATCGTCCTTAACCCCTGTGCCCACTACACCCATCCTGCCCTAGGCTTGGGTAGAACTCTAGCCCCTGGCTCTTTAGGGCCTCCAGGCTTTAAAGGAACATCTCTCGTACCAAACTTGCAGTGATGGTTGTTTTTCTTTTCTGCCTCTACTCTAAGTGGAGAGGAGACGGATGTATGTGTGTGTGTGTGTGTGTGTGTGTGTGTGTGTGTGTGTGTGTGTGTGTGTGTGTGTGTGTGTGTGTGTGTGTGTGTGTGTGTGTGTGTGTGTGTGTGTGTGTGTGTGTGTGTGTGTGTGTGTGTGTGTGTGTGTGTGTGTGTGTGTGTGTGTGTGTGTGTGTGTGCGTGTGTGTGCCATTTCAGCATGGCGGTCCAGGTCCTTCACCCTCCCAGAATTCTAAATGAGGTCATGCTTCCAGGAGGGCCGGAGTGCTTCAAAGCCTCCCTCCTTCACCTGCCCTTTACCTCGTTCCCCCTCTCCTCTTCTTTCTCCTCTTCAGACTTTCTTTCTTTTCTCTGTCCCTCTTCTTCCTGTTTCATTAGTTTTCCCACCAGAACCTCTCAGACTGCCATGTAGAGAGAGATATAAAGACAGAGCACTCTCACTGAACTGCTTCTCAGACTGCTGTTACCTACATTTGTTCTTTACTTCACCTTTTCATGTATGTGCATGCTGAAAAATAACACAGGCCCCCTAATTCTGTGTAATTCAATTGGAAAGAGGCATCTTTTGTATTAACAAAACATTAGACAGAGTGGCCAAAGGGTTGGCGGTGGTAGATAAGGTAGGTAATCAGTGTATTAAAGCTGGAACTGTCTGTGTTTGTGTGAGCACATGCGTGTGTGCGTGTGTGCAATCCATGTGTGTGTATGTGTGTATGTGTGTGTGTGTGTTTTACGAGAGCAGAGAGAGGGTAGCCGTGGTATCCAATACGAGGTAGCGTGCGCAGGACAATGACACACTATTCTAATGCTAATCAAGGAGGCCATTAATGTTTACATTTCAAATCAGACCCTTCCAAAGAAATACATTCACTCCCTGCCAAAGCCACATAATTAGTTCGCTCTTAAACCCATATTCCATTAACTCAGGTGAATCCATCTGAATTTCATCACATTTCTGTTTTATTTCGTATGATAATGCAATTTAAAAGCAAATTACATATTCGGACCATAAAAAGGTGATGCGGAAAGAGAATTGTAAATGACTGTGGTGTTAAATAAATATGGATGTTTGTAAAAAAATGAATGCTGTCATACACTAAATGCAATTATCAATGTTATTTTTGTAGTGTCACTCCCAATGAGACTGGTTTGGGTCCATAAACATAAACAGCTTATTAGAGATTAGCAAGTGACGCTTCCCTCCTAATACCTAGATGTTTGCAAAGACATGTCTCAACTCTCATTGTCTACTGTAAGACTTGAGGCCATATAGAATAAGACGTGTAGGTACTCTCATATGGACAAGGACACCGGACATGATGCTGAAGATTTGATTGACAGTATGCACATAGTATAGCAGTACAAAAGGAATATTGTCCCACACCCATATATTGTCGCCCCCTCCCTCCCTGTCCCTACTTCTTACCATCTCATTCTGTCAGTATCTGTCTCTATATCTCTCTTTTTCTTTCACACTCCCTCTCGCTCTCCCTCCTTCCCAAGGCCTTGCTTTTCTCTCTCTCTCTCTCTCTCTCTCTCTCTCTCTCTCTCTCTCTCTCTCTCTCTCTCTCTCTCTCTCTCTCTCTCTCTCTCTCTCTCTCTCTCTCTCTCTCTCTCTCTCTCTCTCTCTCTCTCTCTCTCTCTCTCTCTCTCTCTCTCTCTCTCTCTCTCTCTCTCTCTCTCTCTCTCTCTCTCTCTCTCTCTCTCTCTCTCTCTCTCTCTCTCTCTCTCTCGACTTGTGAGAGTCATAGCACCCCAAACTGTTAAGCCCCCCCCCCCCCACACACACACTGAGGTCAGGTGTCAACCAATGCCAGTCAGGGTGTTTTTTCCAGAATAGAACAGCAACATCAGCACTTCCATCACACACACACACACACACACACACACACACACACACACACACACACACACACACACACACACACACACACACACACACACACACACACACACACACACACACACACACACACACACACACACACACACACACACACACACACAACGCCCCGTAGGGACGAGAATACAAAAGCCCATGCAGAACACTCCAAATGCGACACACAGCCAAATCAAAAAGAGGGAGAGAGGAGGGAAAGTAGGGAGAGAGAGAAAGAAAGGAGGGAGAGAGAAAGAGGTAGAAATACATAACAACATATTGTCTCTCTCTCTCACTGTTTCTGATTGTCTGTTTCTCCCATATGGAGTATGCTATACTATATATACTGTCTCTCTGTAGTATGTTATACTATATATACTGTCTCTCTGTAGTATGTTATACTAGATATACTGTCTCTATGTAGTATGTTGTACTAGATATACTGTCTCTCTGTAGTATGTTATACTAGATATACTGTCTCTCTGTAGTATGTTTCTCTTCTATGGAGTATGTTATACTAGATATACTGTCTCTCTGTAGTATGTTATACTAGATATACTGTCTCTCTGTAATATGTTATACTAGATATACTGTCACTCTGTAATATGTTATACCAGATATACTGTCTCTCTGTAGTATGTTATACTAGATATACTGTCTCTCTGTAGTATGTTATACTAGATATACTGTCTCTCTGTAGTATGTTATACAAGATATACTGTCACTCTGTAATATGTTATACTAGATATACTGTCACTCTGTAATATGTTATACCAGATATACTGTCTCTCTGTAGTATGTTATACTAGATATACTGTCACTCTGTAGTATGTTATACTAGATATACTGTCTCTCTGTAGTATGTTATACAAGATATACTGTCACTCTGTAATATGTTATACTAGATATACTGTCACTCTGTAATATGTTATACCAGATATACTGTCTCTCTGTAGTATGTTATACTAGATATACTCTCTCTCTGTAGTATGCTATACTAGATATACTGTCTCTATGTAGTATGTTATACTAGATATACTGTCAAAGCATTTACTGTACATACATTACTGTGCACACAGAAGCCTGATCCCCCGCCCCCAAACACACACACACACACACACACACACACACACACACACACACACACACACACACACACACACACACACACACACACACACACACACACACACACACACACACACACACACACACACACACAGAGGGTGTAATAGATAGGGGGTGTGTGAGGGCGTCTGTCAGGGGCGTCTGTTCTAATCAGAGCGCTGGGGAGAGAGATAAAGGAGAAAATAATGAGGGTGGCATCAGGCCTTTCATACAACAACAAAAGACCACAGGATCAGATAGACAAACACAATGTGGAGAGGAGAGGAGGCAGGGAGGGAGGAAGGGAGGGACGGAGGGAGGAGGGAGGGAGGCATGGGGGGAACGACAGGCCTGCTATCATATTCAAACTGATCAGTCACTATGTAGGGGGAGGGGGGCAGAAAAATATACAGAAATATATACCGACATCTCTTCACACCCCTCCCCTAAACCGGCCCCCATTAATTTGTAATACTCTAATAAGCAGGTCCCTAAGGAGGCCTGGGACACACAGGTGAGATCATGTACTGTATAGGTAATGTAGGCCTAGCCTGTTTCTCTCTCATTATTATTTCTATTCCATCTTCCTTCCCTCATTGTCCCACCACTCTCTCTTCTTCTCTCTTTCCCTTCCTCTCTGTCTCTCTAGCTCCCTCTCTCTTTCACTCCTTCAGCCCTCCCCCCTCCCTATCCTCTCTTTCCCTTTCTCACCCCTCTCCTTGCTGATTAGTACTACTTCATTTGCTACCAGTGTATTCATTTCCAGTCGTCCTTTGATTATTAATGCCTAATTTACCTATCTTACACTCCTTTGATTATTAATGCCTAATTTACCTATCTTACACTCCTTTGATTATTAATGCCTAATTTAGACTGATGATGACTTGAATCAATTAGGTAGTGCCTAAACTCAGCGCAAACAAGCACCGTGTTGAGTCACTCAACAAAATCATAGAACCTCTTTTATGACTAATTATACCATACAGATAAACATATCTGGTTGGGTAGTTAAATCAATGCCTGAGGTTCTATTAAAACACTTCCAAAGGTAACATCAAGCTAGGAGTGTTTAGATGAGACAAGGAGACAGAAACAGAACACTCAAAACCCATGCTTGGTCTACTGTAAATAACAAGTGACTTGGTCTATGGGGAAACAAAACAAGACCTAGTACCAGGCCTTGGGGGACACCAGTAATGAGACCACCTTCATTTCTAGAAGCGTTTGTGGTCATACGCACATTCTTAAAAAACGTAGGTGCTTAGATCCAAGCTGACGAAGATACTTGTAGATGGAGACGTTATCAGGTGGTTATTGGGAGCATATTCAGTGTGTGGGCCTTTCTGTTCTTTTCAACTATCTTCATTTCTACCAAAAAAACTACCTCCCATCAAACATTACCAGAGAAAAAATAGACAGTAATTATAAACTTTAAGCCAGGAGTGGTGAGATGAGTAGGCAGAAACAGTAAACGGTTAAATCCCATTCACAGTCTTAATGAGGTTGTCCAAGCTCAATAATTGATTTCTAATTCCAGCCTGCAGCTGTTGACTGAACTGGGTGGGTATTCATTAGGCACCAAACTGACTGAAACATGGACGGACTTACTCAACTTGGGTTTTGTTTTCTATCACAAAATTTTTGATACAGTGTGCCCTATGTTACAAACCTTAACTGGTGATCTTTTTGGTTGCTTTAAAGTAACTGTCCAGTGTTTTCATAGTTCTATGAAATATTACCTATATTTAATTACAATATTAGTTAAATACTTTTTAACATACGTAAACTGTAATTAAGTATGTTAAGCAGCTTTTCTGTTTTGGAATGGTGTGGGCGTACCCCAACAACAGAATGGTGTTTTATTTCAACAACATTATTTGGGTATGAGTGAACAGAATATTAACTTTTAAAAGTGAGATTTCCACTGGACCATGATAGCTATTACTGTGTACATAAAGATAGCTGAAGATACACTGCTTGTCTTTAAGAATATGAAGTAACTGTTTCGGTATATATTGATGTTCGCTAGAGCATATTAGATGTAACAGCTCTATTTGTTCCTTGCATATCATTGGATCCAGCTAGAGCCCCAGAGGGTAGTGCAGTAGCACAGAGCACCCTGTGTGAACCACAGCCGCACAGCTTCCTTGTAAGATGACCTCACGGAATATTGGCCTCATTCCTCACAGGCCTGCTATCATATTCAACCTGATCAGTCACTACTGTATGTAGGGGGAGGGAGGGGGGCAGAAAAATGTGCATAAATATATACCGACATCTCTTCACACCCCTCCCCTAAACCGGCCCCCATTAATTTGTAATACTCTAATAAGCAGGTCCCAAAGGAGGCCCGACACACACAGGTGAGTCAAGGGGAGACGGGGGTGTGGGGGGGAGATAAACAGGAGCGGGGATGCATGTTTGTCCATACACGTGTCCAAGTGGATGGATGGATAGATACTGGCCTGAGGCCAAACCTCACGACAAACAACATTGGACACTTTATGGAACACAAAGCCTTCACTATCTCATCCTTGAATATTCAAGGCCTGAGGTCATCTGCCTTTGGCCTAAAGAGCAGGAACCTGGACTTCACCAAAGAAATCAGGAATACAGGAATACATTGTCATCCTGCAAGAAACCTGGTATAGAGGAGACGGACCCACTGGTTGCCCTCTAGGTTACAGAGAGCTGGTAGTCCCATCCACCAAACTACTAGGTGTGAAACAGGGAAGGGACTCAGGAGGTATGCTAATTTGGTATAGAGCAGACCTAACTCACAACATTAAATTAATCAAAACAGGAACATTTTACATTTGTCTAGAAATTCAAAAGGAAATTACCTTAAAACTTCTTATGGCTGGGATCCCGTTAACGGGATCAATATAACAACAGCCAGTGAAAGTGCAGGGCGCCAAATTCAAAACAAAATAAATCTCATAATTAAAATTCCTCAAACATAGAAGTATTTTACACCATTTTAAAGTTAAACTTGTTGTTAATCCCACCACAGTGTCCGATTTCAAAAAGGCTTTACGACGAAAGCACACCAAACGATTATGTTAGGTCAGCACCTAGTCACAGAAAAACACAGCCATTTTTCCAGACAAAGAGAGGAGTCACAAAAAGCAGAAATAGAGATAAAATGAATCACTAACCTTTGATGATCTTCATCAGATGACACTCATAGGACTTCATGTTACACAATACATGTATGTTTTGTTTGATAAAGTTCATATTTATATACAAAAATATGAGTTTACATTGGCGTGTTACGTTCAGTAGTTCCAAAACATCCTGTGATTTTGCAGAGAGCCACATCAATTTACAGAAATACTCATAATAAACATTGATAAAAGATACAACTATTATGCAGGGAATTATAGATACACTTCTCCTTAATGCAACCGCTGTCAGAATTTAAAAAAAGCTTTACCGAAAAAGCACACCATGCAATAATCTGAGTACAGCGCTCAGACAACAAATCAAGCCATACAGATATCCGCCATGTTGTGGAGTCAACAAAGTCAGAAATAGTATTATAAATATTCACTTACCTTTGATTATCATCAGAATGCACTCCCAGGAATCCCAGTTCCACAATAAATGTTTGATTTGTTTGATAAAGTCCATAATTTATGTCTAAATACATCCTTTATGTTCGCGCGTTTAGCCCAGTAATCCAAATTCATGAAGCGCGAGCAGACAAAAAGTCAAAAAGTTCCGTTACAGTCCGTAGAAACATGTCAAACGATGTATAGAGTCAATCTTTAGGATGTTTTATCATAAATCTTCAATAATGTCCCAACCTGAGAATTCCTTTGTCTTCAGAAATGCAATGGAACGCAAGCTAACTCTCACGTGAACGCGCGTGGTCAGCTCATGGCACTCTGCCAGACCCCTGACTCAAAGAGCCCTCAATTCCCCCCTCCTTCACAGTAGAAGCGCCAAACAAGGTTCTAAAGACTGTTGACATCTAGTGGAAGCCTTAGGAAGTGCAATATGACCAATATCCCACTGTATATTCGATAGGCGATGAGTTGAAAAACTACAAACCTCAGATTTCCCACTTCCTGGTTGGAGTTTTTCTCAGGTTTTTGCCTGCCATATGAGTTATGTTATACTCACAGACATCATTCAAAAAGTTTTAGAAACTTCAAAGTGTTTTATATCCAAATATACTAATAATATGCATACCTTAGCTTCTGGGACTGAGTAGCAGGCAGTTTACTCTGGGCACATTATTCATCAAAGCTACTCAATACTGCCCCCAGCCATAAGAAGTTTTTAACAGAGAAAAATGTCCTCCTGTGTGATACCTATATTCCCCCACTAGAGTCCCCATACTTTAATGGAGACAGCTTCTCCATCCTGGAGGGGGAAATCAATCATTTCCAGGCCCAGGGACATGTACTAGTCTGTGGCGACCTAAATGCCAGAACTGGACAAGAACCTGACACCCTCAGCACACAGGGGGACAAATACCTGCCTGCAGGTGACAGCATTCCCTCCCCCATATGCCCCCCTAGGCACAACTATGACAACATAACCAACAAAAACAGGTCACAACTCCTACAGCTGTCGCACGCTGGGTATGTACATAGTCAATGGTAGGCTTCGAGGGGACTCCTATGGTAGGTACACCTATAGCTCATCTCTTGGCAGTAGTACTGTAGACTACTTCATAACTGGCCTCAACCCAGAGTCTCTCAGAGCGTTCACAGTCAGCCCACGGACACCCCTATCAGACCACAGCAAAATCACACTCTACTTGAACAGATCAATACCCAATAATGAGGCATCAAAGCCAAAGAAACTGAATAATATTAAGAAATACTATAGATGGAAGGAATGCAGTTTGGAAACCTACCAAAAAACAATAAGGCAACAACAAATTCAATCCCTTTTAGACAACTTCCTGGGTAAAACGTTCCACTGTAATAGTGAAGTTGTAAAATTGGCAGTAGAAAATCTTAACAGTATATTTGCCCTCTCAGCTCCCTATCAAATCTAAAAATCTCATATAGAAAACCGAAGAAAATGAACAACAATGACAAATGGTTTGATGAAGAATGCAAAGTTCCAAGAAAGAAATTGAGGAACCTGTCCAACCAAAAACATAGAGACCCGGAAAAACTGAGTCTACGCCTTCACTATGGTGAATCTGTCACGAGGGACTAGGCGGGTGAGGAAGGAATCAGGCGCAGAGAGTTCCACAGGGAAAAAAGTGCACTTTAATATGGGGGAGCCAACTTCGGCGGAAGTCGTGACAGAATCACTAAAACAATACAGAAATACACTACGCAAAAAGAAGGAACAGCACGTCAGAAATCAGCTCAATGTAATTGAAGAATCCATAGACTCTAACCACTTCTGGGAAAATTGGAAAACACTAAACAAACAACACGAAGAATTATCTATCCAAAATGGAGATGTATGGGTAAACCACTTCTCCAATCTTTTTGGCTCTATAACAAAGAACAAACAGCAAAAACATATACACGATCAAATACAAATCTTAGAATCAACTATTAAAGACTACCAGAACCCACTGGATTCTCCAATTACCTTGAATGAGCTACAGGACTAAATAAAAACCCTCCAACCCAAAAAGGCATGTGGTGTTGATGGTATCTGTCACGTTCTGACCTTAGTTCCTTTTTTATGTCTTTGTGTTAGGTTGGTCAGGGCGTGAGTTGGGGTGGGTAGTCTATGTTCTTTTTTCTTTGTTGTTATATTTCTGTGTTTGGCCTGGTATGGTTCTCAATCAGAGGCAGCTGTCGATCGTTGTCTCTGATTGAGAATCATACTTAGGTAGCCTGTTTTCCCCATTTTGGGTGTGGGTGTTTAATTTCTGGTTAGTGTTTGTTGCACCTGTCAGAACTGTTCGTTGGTCATTTTGTTGTTTTTTGTTTGTGTATTCATCTTGATTAAAAGTATTATGGATACGTACCACGCTGCACTTTGGTCCTCCTCTCCTTCACCAGACGAGAATCGTTACAGTATCCTCAGTGAAATGATCAAATATACAGACAACAAAGGCTATACTAAAACTCTTTAACATCATTCTTAGCTCTGGCATCTTCCCCAATATTTGGAACCAAGGACGGATCACACCAATCCACAAAAGTGGAGACAAATTTGACCCCAATAACTACCGTGGGATATGCGTCAACAGCAACCTTGGGAAAATCCTCTGCATTATCATTAACAGCAGACTCGTACATTTCCTCAGTGAAAACAATGTACTGAGCAAATGTCAAATGGGCTTTTTACCGAATTACCGTACAACAGACCACGTATTCACCCTGCACACCCTAATTGACAAACAAACAAACCAAAACCAAAACAAAGGCAAAGTCTTCTCATGCTTTGTTGATTTAAAAAAAGCCTTTGACTCAATTTGGCACGAGGGTCTGCTATACAAATTGATAGAAAGTGGTGTTGGGGAAAAACATACGACATTATGAAATTCATGTACACAAACAACAAGAGCGCGGTTAAAACTTGCAAAAAACACACATTTCTTCCCACAGGGCCGTGGGGTTAGACAGGCATGCAGCTTAAGCCACACCCTCTTCAACATATACAGTGGGGAGAACAAGTATTTGATACACTGCCGATTTTGCAGGTTTTCCTACTTACAAAGCATGTAGAGGTCTGTAATTTTTTATCATAGGTACACTTCAACTGTGAGAGATGGAATCTAAAACAAAAATCCAGAAAATCACATTGTATGATTTTTAAGTAATTAATTAGCATTTTATTGCATGACATAAGTATTTGATCACCTACCAACCAGTAAGAATTCCGGCTCTCACAGACCTGTTAGTTTTTCTTTAAGAAGCCCTCCTGTTCTCCACTCATTACCTGTATTAACTGCACCTGTTTGAACTCGTTACCTGTATAAAATACACCTGTCCACACACTCAATCAAAAAGACTCCAACCTTTCCACAATGGCCAAGACCAGAGAGCTGTGTAAGGACATCAGGGATAAAATTGTAGACCTGCACAAGGCTGGGATGGGCTACAGGACAATAGGCAAGCAGCTTGGTGAGAAGGCAACAACTGTTGGCGCAATTATTAGAAAATGGAAGAAGTTCAAGATGACGGTCAATCACCCTCGGTCTGGGGCTCCATGCAAGATCTCACCTCGTGGGGCATCAATGATCATGAGGAAGGTGAGGGATCAGCCCAGAACTACACGGCAGGACCTGGTCAATGACCTGAAGAGAGCTGGGACCACAGTCTCAAAGAAAACCATTAGTAACACACTACGCTGTCATGGATTAAAATCCTGCAGCGCACGCAAGGTCCCCCTGCTCAAGCCAGCGCATGTCCAGGCCCGTCTGAAGTTTGCCAATGACCATCTGGATGATCCAGAGGAGGAATGGGAGAAGGTCATGTGGTCTGATGAGACAAAAATAGAGCTTTTTGGTCTAAACTCCACTCGCTGTGTTTGGAGGAAGAAGAAGGATGAGTACAACCCCAAGAACACCATCCCAACCGTGAAGCATGGAGGTGGAAACATCATTCTTTGGGGATGCTTTTCTGCAAAGGGGACAGGACGACTGCACCGTATTGGGGGGAGAATGGATGGGGCCATGTATCGCGAGATCTTGGCCAACAACCTATCTTGGCCAACAACCTCCTTCCCTCAGTAAGAGCATTGAAGATGGGTCGTGGCTGGGTCTTCCAGCATGACAACGACCCGAAACACACAGCCAGGGCAACTAAGGAGCGGCTACGTAAGAAGCATCTCAAGGTCCTGGAGTGGCCTAGCCAGTCTCCAGACCTGAACCCAATAGAAAATCTTTGGAGGGAGCTGAAAGTCCGTATTGCCCAGCGACAGCCCCGAAACCTGAAGGATCTAGAGAAGGTCTGTATGGAGGAGTGGGCCAAAATCCCTGCTGCAGTGTGTGCAAACCTGGTCAAGAACTACAGGAAACATATGATCTCTGTAATTGCAAACAAAGGTTTCTGTACCAAATATTAAGTTATGCTTTTCTGATGTATCAAATACTTATGTCATGCAATAAAATGCAAATGAATTACTTAAAAATCATACAATGTGATTTTCTGGATTTTTGTTTTAGATTTGTTTTAGATTCCGTCTCTCACAGTTGAAGTGTACATATGATAAAAATTACAGACCTCTACATGCTTTGTAAGTAGGAAAACCTGCAAAATCGTCAGTGTATCAAATACTTCTTCTCCCCACTGTATATCAATGAATTGGCGCGGGCACTAGAACAGTCTGCAGCACCCGGCCTCACCCTACTAGAATCTGAAGTCAAATGTCTACTGTTTGCTGATGATCTGGTGCTTCTGTCACCAACCAAGAAGTGCCTACAGCAGCACCTAGATATTCTGCACAGATTCTGCCAGACCTGGGCCCTGACAGTAAATCTCAGTAGATCAAAATAATGGTGTTCCAAAAAAGGTCCAGTTGCCAGGACCTCAAATACAAATTCCATCTAGACACCGTTGTCCTAGAGCACACAAAAATGATACATACCTTGGCCCAAACATCAGCGCCACAGGTAACTTGCACACAGCTGTGAACGATCTGAGAGACAATGCAAGAAGGGCATCAAAAGGAACATAAAATTCAACATACCAATTAGGATCTGGCTAAAAATACTTGAATCAGTTATAGAACCCATTGCCCTTTATGGCTGTGAGGTCTGGGGTCCGCTCACCAACCACAAATACACAAACAAACACCAAACACCAAATTGAGACTCTGCATGCAGAATTCTGCAAAAATATCCTCTGTGTACAATGTAGAACACCAAATAATGCATGCAGAGCAGAATTAGGCCGATACCTGCTAATTATCAAAATCCAGAAAAGAGACGTTAAATTCTACAACCACCTAAAAGGAAGCGATTCCCAAACCTTCCATAACAAAGCAATCACCTACAGAGAAATGAACCTGGAGAAGAGCCCCCGAAGCAAGCTGGTCCTGGGGCTCTGTTCACAAACACAAACAGACCCCACAGAGCCCCAGGACAGCAACACAATTAGACCCAACCAAATCATGAGAAAACAAAAAGAGAATTACTTGACATATTGGGAAGAATTAACCAAAATACAGAGCAAAGTAGAATGCTATTTGCCTCTAAACAGAGAGTACACAGTGGCGTAATACCTGACCACTGTGACTGACCCAAAATGAAGGAAATCTTTGACTATGTACAGACTCAGTGAGCATAGCCTTGCTATTGAGAAAGGCCGCCGCATGCAGACCTGGCTCTCAAGAGAAGACAGTCTGTGTGATCACTGCCCACAAAAATGAGGTGGAAACTGAGCTGCACTTCCTAACCTCCCGCCCAATGTATGACCATATTAGAGAGACATATTTCCCTCAGATTACACAGATCCACAAAGAATTAGAAAACAAACCCGATTTTGATAAACTCCCATATCTACTGGGTGAAATGCCACAGTGTGCCATCACTGCAGCAAGATTTGTGACCTGTTGCCACAAGAAAAGGTCAACCAGTGAAGAACAAACACCATTGTATATACAACCCATATTTATGCTTATTTATTTTCCTTTTGTACTTTAACCATTTGTACATCGTTACAACACTGTATATAGACATAATATTACATTTGTAATGTCTTTATTCTTTTGAAACTTCTGTGAGTGTAATGTTTACTGTTAATTTTATTGTTTATTTCACTTTTGTATATTATCTACCTCACTTGCTTTGGCAATGTTAACATAGATAGATAGATAGATAGATAGATAGATAGATAGATAGATAGATAGATAGATAGATAGATAGATAGATAGATAGATAGATAGATAGATAGATAGATAGATAGATAGATAGATAGATAGATAGAATGATAGATAGATAGATAGATAGATAGATAGATAGATAGATAGATAGATAGATAGATAGATAGATAGATAGATAGATAGATAGATAGACGTGGAAGACAGGAACGATTTACTCATGCAGCGCGACATAGGGAGAGAAGGATCATTATATGATTGATTTCAGAGTCATTATCCTGGTTTAGTTCCCAGAGACGGTATTCCGAGGAACACCCGAAAATGAGGCATTCTACACCGAAGACACAGCAGACACTCTCCGTGAGAAAACTGTCCTGATATTCCTCATCTCTCCATCGGAAAAAATACCTGAGTCTGACAGTCATCATCATCATAGGAGGCCTAAACCAATAAGGACATTTGTCATGTACAATACATGACACACACACACACACACACACACACACACACACACACACACACACACACACACACACACACACACACACACACACACACACACACACACACACACACACACACACACACACACACACACACACACACACACACACACACACACACACACAACCACTCTCTCTACATGTATTGTATAATAGGTAGGGACAGTGCATGGTCGGGTCAGTCACCCTGTGCTCCTGTCTAATAGAGGCTAAGGCTCCAGGCTTGTCCTGCCATATATAATTAACTAGATAATCTCGCTGCCCCGCAACATGATTTATTAACCCCTTCCTCTCCAGCCAGATGTGACATTCAGCTAGCTAGGTTTGCATGGGCCAGAGAGGGACAACCATGTCATCCTAAAAGTGGAGCAAGAGTTTACAGGTGTTTTGAACATGGACTATACTGGATTTTACAACATAGTCTATACATAGACTACACCATGCTACATAGACTATACTGGTTCAATAAATATGACTACAATTGATCAACTTGATAAAGTAAATCGAGTGTTGATTACATTACAAGGATGGGTTTGTAGGCTGACCAGAATTTAAGTAGAATCACACCATCCCAATTCAATCATAGCTAGATCACAACCCCCACCACCTACTCTCTCAAGTCGGAAACGGCTTGATCTGTCGTGGTGAACCCTCAAGTGCACTCCGCTGTTTCAACTACATTCACTCTGCCTTCCCTGCTCTCTCCTGTCCGTTCACCTCTCCTCTCCTCCGCTTCCTCTCCGACTCCCCTTTCCTCTCTACTCCTCTTGCCCCTCTCCTCCCTCTCCTCTCTTCCCTGCCGATGCCTTTGAACTGCTGCTTTTCAAAAACGCTGCTATTTGAATTAATTAATCATTTTTGCCAGGTGCCGTGGGTGGAGGAAAGGAGAGGGGAAGGAGGAGGTTGAAGGGGGAGGCTGAGTAAGTGTGGAGGCTACCAACCCCTGGTCTAAAGAGGGTGGAGGTTTGTTGTTGGTGGTGGGTGGGGTATGGGGGCTAATAAATACAGAGTGGTGTTCTGAGTAAACCTACCGCTCCCCCATCCCTTCCTCCTCCCCCCTCCTCCCCCCTCCCTATGATGAAAGGCCTGGCTTGTCCCTGTACCTTTAATTAAGAGCTGAAAGGGGAAACGAGAGCGGGGGTGAGAAATGAAATGAATGGACGCTTATGAATATGGAGAAAATTGAATGAACGCCGCGTCCCTTTGAATAAATCAGCTGTATAGCTCCAGGCCTAGCAGGAGAGAAGGTTGACCGAGAGCCATGGAGAGAGGGAGGGAGGGGTGTGTGTGTGTGTGTGTGTGTGTGTGTGTGTGTGTGTGTGTGTGTGTGTGTGTGTGTGTGTGTGTGTGTGTGTGTGTGTGTGTGTGTGTGTGTGTGTGTGTGTGTGTGTGTGTGTGTGTGTGTGTGTGTGTGTTTGTGTGTGTGTGTGTGTGTGTGTGTGTGTGTCAGCTATATGTTCATGAGCTTGATAGTTAGTCTAGAGCAGAGGTAGGATATGCCTGCTACCTCTGACTTGGCAACCTCTTTGAGAAACTATTTGAGCAATAACTCTGACTCCATGCATGCATGTCTAATTTTCTCTGTAACCCAACTTGCACTTCCTCCAGCTGTCTTATAGCACTTTGGTTCTTGCCTAATCTTCCACTTAACACACTGAGAAATAATTATGCTATATGGTATATAGTGTATAATATAGTGGTGAGTGATAGGGAACACAAACAAACCAAGGGAATACAGCAGACGTTAAGGGGTGGAGGAGAGAGAGAAGAGAGAGGACAGAGAGGAGAGAGAGGAGAGTGACAAGAGAGAGGAGAGAGAAGAGTCACGAGAGAGAGGAGAGAGAGGAGAGTGACGAGAGAGAGGAGAGAGGAGAGTCACGAGAGAGAGAGGGGAGAGGAGAGTGAAGAGAGTCACGAGAGAGGAGAGTGAGGAGAGAGAGGAGAGAGAGGAGCAAGAGGAAATATGATAGAGGGAGAGTGAGGAGAGAGAGGAGAGAGAGGAGAGAGAGGAAAGAGAGGAGAGAGAGGAGAGAGGAGAGTGAGGAAAGAGATGAGAGAGAGGAGAGATAGGAGAGAGAGGAGAAAGGAGAGAGAGGAGAGAGAGGAGAGTGAGAAGAGAGAGGAGAGAGAGGAGAGAGGAGAGAGAGGATAGAGAGGAGAGAGAGGAGAGAGAGGAGAGAGAGGAGAGAGAGGAGAGAGAGAGAAGAGAGAGGAGAGAGAGGATAGAGAGGATAGAGAGGAGAGAGAGGAGAGTGAGAAGAGTGAGGAGAGAGAGAAGAGAGAGGAGAGTGAGGAGAGTGAGGAGAGAGAGGAGATTCATTTAAATAAAATGTACAGATGGGCCCCTGACAGCGCAACACTCCTCAACACACCTCAACACAGCATTGCACTGCCCACAATTTACAACCTGTATCAATGATTTCCTTTCAAGTATATTCACCCCAAACCTCCCTGGCATAAATTTGTCTGTGAACAAATTAAATGAGATCTATCATAATGCAGCCACCAAAGCAAATGTATGCTAAATAAATAACTGTTCTAATTTGAAACCTCAAAAAGAGAAATGGTTTGATGCCGAATGTAATTTGATAAGGAAAACATTTAGATCTTTATCAAATACAAAACATCACCAACGACAAGACAGAGAGTTTGGGCAACAATATTGTGACACATTGAAAGAATACAAACAAAACCTAAGATGTAACAAACAGAAGCATTTTGAGAAGACTGAAAGAGATTGAAGTCTCCATTGATGGAAACTATTTCTGGGAGAAATGGAATGGTCTAAATGGCAAACAGAGGAATGACCTAGCCATTCAAAATGGCTACATTTGGAAAGATCACTTTGAAAGTCTCAATAGAATAATACCATCAGAAGACCGTACTTTAAACCCCCAAAAATATGCAAGAAAAATTCAGCTGCCTAGAACACACAACTAAAAACATCCAGAACCCAATTGACTACCAAATTACACATGCTGAACTTTCAAAGAAAATACAAAGCCTTAAACCTGGAAAGGCATGTAGCCCTGACAGCATCAGGAATGAAATGCTTAAACACAGTACTAATGAGCTGCAGGATGCCTCATTAAAACAATTCAACCTGGTTTTGGAGAGTGGCTGCTTCACTGACATTTGGAACCAGATTCATATATGGGGTTCATAAATCCCATATATAAAACATGCGACAAATTAGACCCTAGTAATATAGTGTCACCAGTAACATGGGGAAACTGTTCTCCTGTAATCTGAATGACTGAATACGGACCTTCCTCACACAACATAACGCTCTCAGCAAAAAACAAATTGTCTTTCTACCCACAGAACAACAGACGACATACACACATTACACACACTAACAAACCAGCATGTTCATCAGAAAAGCAGAGGAAAAGTATTTGCATGTTTTGTTGATTTTAAGAATGCTTTTGATTCCATATGGTATGATGGATTATATTACTAAAACCTCCAAAGCGAGGTTGAGGATAAAGTATATGACATCATAAAATCTATTTACTTGAACAATACATGTAGTATTAAACTGAACAATAAAACAACAGTGTTTTGCACAAGTGCGAGATGTGAGACAAGGGTGCAGTTTAAGTCCAACCCTGTTCAAAGTCTACATCAACAAACTAGCAGTGTTGTTGGACCGATCTGCAGCCCTTGGACTCACCCTGAAAGATGAGGAGGTCAGATTCCTGCTCTATGCAGATGGCCTTGTCCTACTGTCACCAACAGAGTAAGGTCTAACCAGATGACCTTGTCCTACTGTCACCAACAGAGTAAGGTCTAACCAAATGACCTTGTCCTACTGTCACCAACAGAGTAAGGTCTACAGGAACAACTTAACATTCTTTGGGAATACAGCATCAACTGGGCAATCAACATTGACTTTCAGAAAACTAAAACGCCCGCAAAGAATTTTACTCGATAAAAATACAATTAAAAAATATATATATTCCTATCCAAATCTAGTGCAAAATATTTACTAGTGTAATTTGACCAATTGCACTATATGGAAGCGAGGTTTGGGGACCAACCTGTAATAAGCACTGGGAGAAAAACTCAACAAAAAATATACATACAGAGTTCTGCAGAATGATCCTAAATATCCAAAAGAAATGACCAAGTAATGCATGTACAGCGAAACTCAGACAATTCCCTTTAATTGTAAATATAAAGAAAAGGACACTAAAAAGTTGGTACAATTTGAAATTAAGCCCCAAAGAAAGAAAAGATGGCGCCCGAAGAACATGGCTGATGTTTTACAATTGCGCTATTTTGTTCATTTTTTAGCGTTTTGTGGAACTTATTTTTTTACTTATTGTGTACATAATGTTGCTGCTACCGTCTCTTATGACTAAAAATAACTTCTGGACAACAGAACAGCGATTACTCACCGCGGACTGGAAGAAACTTTTTCCTTTAAAACTTCTTATGGCTGCAGGGGCGGTATTGAGTAGCTTGGATGAAAAGGTGCCCAGAGGTGCCCAGAGTAAACTGCCTGCTCCTCAGTCCCAGTTGCTAATATATGCATATTAGTATTAGTATTGGATAGAAAACACTCTGAAGTTTCTAAAACTGTTTGAATGATGTCTGTGAGTATAACAGAACTCATATGGCAGGCAAAAACCTGAGAAAAAATCCAACCAGGAAGTGGGAGATCTGAGGTTTGTAGGTTTTCAACTCATCGCCTATCGAATACACAGTGGGATATGGGTCTTTTTGCACTTCCTACGGCTTCCACTAGATGTCAACAGTCTTTCGAACCTTGTCTGATGCTTCTACTGTGAAGTGGGACCGAAGGAGAGGGGAATGAGTAAGGTCTGCCATGAGCTGACCATGCTCTGACCATGCGCGTTCACATGAGAGGTAGCTCTGTTCCATCGCACTTCTGAAGACAATGGAATTCTCCAGTTGGAATATTATTGAAGATTTATGTTAAAAACATCCTAAAGATTGATTCAATACATCGTTTGACATGTTTCTACTGACTGTTACGGAACTTTTTGACATTTCGTCTGCTTCGTGACTTTGGATTTGTTTAACAAACGCGCTAACGAAAGTAGCTATTTGGACATAAATGATGGACATTACCGAAGAAAACGAACATTTCTTGTGGAAGTGGGAGTCCTGGGAGTGCATTCCGACGAAGATCAGCAAAGGTAAGTGAAGATTTATAATGCTATTTATGATTTTTGTTGACTCCACAATTTGGCGGGTAACTGTATGGCTTCCTTTTGTGGCTGAACGCTGTTCTCAGATGATTGAATATTGTGCTTTTGCCGTAAAGCTTTTTTGAAATCTGACACAGCGGTTGCATTAAGAACAAGTTTATCTTTAATTCTATGTAAAACATGTATCTTTCATCAAAGTTTATGATTAGTATTTCTGTTATTTGATGTGGCTCTCTGCAATTTCTCCAGATATTTTGGAGGCATTTCTGAACATGGCGCCAATGTAAACTGAGGTTTTTGGATATAAATATGAACTTTATCGAACAAAACATATATGTATTGTGTAACATGAAGTCCTATGAGTGACATCTGATGAAGATCATCAAAGGTTAGTGATTCATTTTATCTCTATTTCTGCTTTTTGTGACTCCTGTCTTTGGCTGGAAAAATGGCTGTGTTTTTCTGTGATTTGGTGTTGACCTAACATAATCGTTTGTGGTGCTTTCGCTGTAAAGCCTTTTTGAAATCGGACACTGTGGTGGGATTAACAAGAAGTGTATCTTTAAAATGGTGTCAAATACTTGTATGTTTGAGGAATTTTAATTATGAGATTTCTGTTGTTTGAATTTGGCGCCCTGCACTTTCACTGGCTGTTGTCATATCGATCCCGTTAACGGGATTGCAGCCCTAAGAATTAACGAGTCCGACGAGAAGGATATCCTGCTTTCACTGGAACAGGCCCAGATCCCTGCCTTTTGCATGAAGAAAAGACGCAGGAAAAGGGGTCGGAGATCGGGCAGCCTTCTGAGAATCCGTACACGAGCGAGTAAACTCCCACTGCCATCCGTTCTTCTTGCTAACGTGCAATCACTGGAAAATAAAATTGATGACCAACGATTAAGATTATGCTACCTACAGGACATTAAAAACTGTAACATCTTATGTTTCATCGAGACGTGGCTGAATGACGATACGGACAATACAGAGCTAACGAGATTTTCCATGTACCGGCAGAACAGAGACGTTACCTCTAGTAAGACGAGGGGTGGGGGTGTGTGTCTATTTGTCAATAACAGCTTGTGCGCGATATCTAATATTAAAGAAGTCCAAGGTATTGCTCAATACAGGATTAAGATTGAATCCTACTACACCGGCTCTGACGCTCGTCGGATGTGGCAGGGCTTGAAAACTATTACAGACTACAAAGGGAAACCCAGACGCGAGCTGCCCAGTGACACGAGCCTACCAGACGAGCTAAATGGCTTTTATGCTCGCTTCGAGGCCAGCAACACTGAAGCATGCACGAGAACATCAGCTGTTCTGGATGACTGTGTGATAACGCTCTCAGTAGCCGATGTGAACAAAACCTTTAAACAGGTCAACATTCACAAAGCCGCTGGGCCAGACGGATTACCAGGATGTGTACTCAAAGCATGTGCGGACCAACTGTCAAGTGTCTTCACTGACATGTTCAACCTCTCCCTGACCGAGTCTGTAATACCTACATGTTTCAAGCAGACCACTATAGTCCCTGTGCCCAAGGAAGCGAAGGTAACCTGCCTAAATGATTTCCGCCCCGTGGCACTCACATCGGTGGCCATGAAGTGTTTTGAAAGGCTGGTCATGGCTCACATCACCAGCATCCTCCCGGACACCCTACACCCATGCCAATTCGCATACCGCCCCAACAGATCCACAGATGACGCAATCTCATTCGCACTCCACACTGCCCTTTCTCACCTGGACAAAAGGAACACCTATGTGAGAATGCTGTTCATTGACTACAGCTCAGCGTTCAACACCATATTTCCCACGAAGCTCATCACTAAGCTAAGGACTCTGGGACTAAACACCTCCCTCTGCAACCAGATCCTGGACATCCTGACGGGCCACCCCCAGGTGGTAAGAGTAGGCAACAATATGTCTGCCATGCTGATCCTTAACACTTAACACTTAACACACCCTTAGGGGTGTGTACTTAGTCCCCTCCTGTATTCCCTGTTCACCCACGACTGCGTGGCCAAACACGACTCCAACACCATCATTAAGTTTGTTGACGACACAACAGTGGTAGGCCTGATCACAGATAACGATGAAATGGCCTATGAAACGGCCTGAAACGGACCGACAACGATGAAAGGGCCTGAAACGGCCGGTTTTCTCTGCTACTGCACGGCAAGCGATACCGGAGTGCCAAAAGGCTCCTCAACAGGTTCTACCCCCAAGCCATAAGACTGCTGAACAATTAATAATATCGCCACCGTTCAATTTACATTGACCCCCCCTTTTTTTACACTGTTGCTACTCGCTGTTTGTTTGTTACCTATACATAGTCACTTCGCCCCCACCTACATGTACAGATTACCTCAACTAGCCTGTACCCCTGCACACTGACTCGGTACCGGTGCCCCCTGTATATAGTCTCGTTATTGTTATTCTTATCGTGTTACTTTTTTATTATTACTTTTTATTTTAGTCTACTTGGTAAATATTTTCTTAACTCTTGTTGAACTGCACCGTTGGTTAAGGGCTTGTAAGTAAGCATTTCACGGTAAAGTCTACACTTGTTGTATTCGGCGCATGTGACAAATAAAGTTAGATTTGATTTTATTTGAAAACATCCTTACAATTCAAAGTCCTTAAAACCGAAGAACTGAACCCTGAAGAGAGTCCCCTACGTCGGCTGTTAAGAACACTAAACCTATTATCCAAACAAACAGGGAAATCCATGAAATTGTTACAGAAATGTACAACTCCTATTTGACAAATTTGGAAAATGAAAAAAAAAAACACAGAATAAAATAAATTGCTATTTGCCCCTCAAAAGAGATACATATTGGCAAGATATCTCAAAACAGAAACAGATCCTGACCAAATAATGGCTCAGCGACCACCAATTGGCTATAGAATAAGGGAGACACAAAAAGACAGAGATTAACTTTTTCCTGTGAGAATACTTAGAAATAAGATAATATTTTTCCAGAAAATATCTCAATCAATTCCCAACTCCTGTGCATTTACTAACAACATGAAGCTGGGAATTATTCTGAGTGAGGGAGAAACTGCAAATATTACTGCTAGATATGTATATGATTGACATAGCCTGAGGGACATCCCACAAACATTAATTCCCTGAAGTATTTACATTGTATATAAGGAGCCATCATCCATGTACATTTTGTTGTTTATTTATTAGCCTTTTTTTTTAATAAACAAGACTTATTTAATTAAATGTATCAACCGAAGATTACACAATAAAACATGATTATATGTACTATTATTATTATTACTATTCAATTAACTGTATTTCATTATCCTCATTGCATTTTACTGTATTTACTGAAATCCTGTACCACTTTGGCAATATCTACAAATTGTATTTCAAGACAAAAAAGCAATTTGAATTTGAATTTGAGAGGAGAGGGGAGAGTGAGGAGAGTGAGGAGAGTGAAAACAGTGAGAAAAAAGGAGAGAGGAGAGAGAGGAGAGAGGAGAGTGAGGATAAAGAGGAGAGTGAGGAGAGAGCACAGTGAGGAGAGAGAGAAGAGAGGAGAGTGAGGAGAAAGGAAAGAGGAGAGAGGAAGGAGGAGAGAGAGGAGAGAGGAGAGGAGGATGAGGATGGTGAGGAGAAAGGGGAGTGAGGACAGAGGAGAGGGGAGAGGGGGAGAGAGGAGAGAAAGGAGGGTGAGGATAGTGAGGAGAGAGAGGAGAGAGGAGAGTGAGGAGAGAGAAGAGAGAGGAGAGGGAGGAGAGAGAGGAGGGTGAGTAGAGTGAGTAGAGTAAGGAGAGAGGAGAGGGAGGAGAGGGAGGAGAGAGAGGAGAGGGAGGAGAGGGAGGAGAGAAAGGAGAAAGAGAAGAGCGAGGAGGGTGAGGAGGGTGAGGAGAGCGAGGAGAGAGGAGAGGTAGGAGATGGAGGCGAGAGAAGAGAGAGGAGAGCGAGGAGAGAGAGGAGAGCGAGGAGAGCGGAGAGAGAGGAGAGCGAAGAGAGCGAAGAGATAGGAAAGCGAGGAGAGAGAGGAGAGCGAGGAGAGCGGAGAGAGAGGAGAGCGAGGAGAGAGAAGAGAGAGAAGAGAGAGGAGAGCGAGGAGAGCGAGGAGAGCGAGGAGAGGGAGGAGAGGGGAGAGAGAGGAGAGAGGAGAGAGAGGAGAGCGAGGAGAGAGAGGAGAGCGAGGAGAGAGGAGAAAGAAGAGAGAGAGGAGAGTGACGAGAGTGAGGAGAGCGAGGAGAGAGAGGAAATAGAGGAGAGCGAAGAGAGCGAGGAGAGCGAGGAGAGCGAGGAGAGGAGAGAGAGCGAGGAGAGAGGAGAAAGAAGAGAGAGAGGAGAGTGACGAGAGTGAGAAGAGCGAGGAGAGAGAGGAAATAGAGGAGAGCGAAGAGAGCGAGGAGAGAGAGGAAATAGAGGAGAGCGAAGAGAGCGAGGAGAGCGAGGAGAGCGAGGAGAGGAGAGAAAGCGAGGAGAGAGGAGAAAGAAGAGAGAGAGGAGAGTGACGAGAGTGAGAAGAGCGAGGAGAGAGAGGAAATAGAGGAGAGCGAAGAGAGCGAGGAGAGCGAGGAGAGGAGAGAGAGGAGAGCGAGGATAGAGAGGAGAGAGAGGAGAGCGAGGAGAGAGAGGAGAGAGAAGGGAGCAAGGGGAGAGAGAAGAGGGAGGAGAGCGAGGGGAGAGGGGAGAGAGAAGAGAGAGAGGAGAGTGACGAGAGTGAGAAGAGCGAGGAGAGAGAGGAAATAGAGGAGAGCGAGGAGAGAGAGGAAATAGAGGAGAGCGAGGAGAGAGAGGAAATAGAGGAGAGCGGAGAGAGCGAGGAGAGCGAGGAGAGGAGAGAGAGGAGAGCGAGGATAGAGAGGAGAGAGAGGAGAGCGAGGAGAGAGAGGAGAGCGAGGAGAGAGAGGAGAGCGAGGAGAGCGAGGAGAGAGAGGAGAGCGAGCAGAGTGAGGAGAGAGAGGAGAGAGAGGAGAGCGAGGAGAGAGAGGAGAGGGGAGTGAGGAGAGAGAGGAGAGAGAGGAGAGAGAGGAGAGTGAAGAGAGAAATGAGTGAGAGGAGAGAGAGGAGAGAGACGAGAGGGAGGAGAGCGAGGAGAGAGGAGAGAGAGAGGAGAGAGAAGAGAGAGGGGAGAAAGAGGAGAGAGAGTAGAGAGAGGAGAGAGAGGAGAGTGAGGAGAGAAAGGATTGAGAGGAGAGAGAGGAGAGAGACGAGAGAGAGGAGAGCGAGGAGAGAGGAGAGAGAGAGGAGAGAGAGGAGAGAGGAGAGAGAGGAGAGAGAGGAGAAAGAGGAGAGAGAGTAGAGCGAGGAGAGAGGAGAAAGAGGAGAGAGAGGAGAGCGAGAAGGAGCGCAGATTAATTGTTGGAAGGAAGGCCTCCCTATTATCTCGAGATCTGCCCATCCCTGGTCTCCCTCTATTGTGAGTCAAAGGCACAGGAAAAAATCTCATCAGCACATGTCTCTCTCTCTCTGTGTGTGTGTGTGTGTGTGTGTGTGTGTGTGTGTGTGTGTGTGTGTGTGTGTGTGTGTGTGTGTGTGTGTGTGTGTGTGTGTGTGTGTGTGTGTGTGTGTGTGTGTGTGTGTGTGTGTGTGTGTGTGTGTGTGTGTGTGTGCGTGTGCGTGTGCGTCTGTGTGTGTGCAGAGAAACGCCGAGTGGCTGCCTCTCATGAGTTAAACACTAATTGAAGGCATCAGGAGCAGCAGTAGCAGTTTGGACGTGGGCTCTGAGAGGGCTGCAGTCTGAATAGCACACGTCCTTGGGCTGAGAATGCCACAAAGGAGAGAGCTAACAGCTGTGTGTATAGGTGTGTGTATGGTGTGTGAGTGTGGGGGGAGAGAGTGAGAGAGAGAAAAAGAGACTGAGATACAAACACAGAACCACGACAGGGGCTAGGCTGGTAGGCAGGGGTCGAGTATCTCCTAGCTAATTCGATTTAGAGCAGACACACAAAGAAGCTATTTTACAGTAGAGCCTTCCCTCCATCTATCTCTGACCCTCTCTCAGGGTCCACCACCCTGGTCTGGTGTCAATACGTAACTGCTCTTCTGACTCATCTCCTTACTCCTCTTCTATCTCCTCCTGCACTACTCCTTCCCCTCATCATCCACACTTCCTTCCTCTCTTGCTCCTTTTCCTTCTCCTTCTTCTCCACTCTTTCGCATATTCCTCTTCCTCCTGCTCCTCCCCATGTTCCTCTTCCTCATCTTCAACTTCCTTCTCTTCCTCCTCTAATTGCAGTATTTTATCTCTCCACCGGTGGCCATCTGATACATGTCACATGTGTCCTTCTACATGCTCAGGGATGTTTCATGGCCAGAGAAACAGCTAGATAGGTAGCTATTCTCTGGCCGAATACCTCCATGGTGAATTAAGGAATCCAAACCAATGGTAAATAACAGGGCTGGCAAGGATACAAGAGTGTTTCTCTGTGTGGCAGTTAACTGAGACCAGAACTCTATTGCATTAATCCAGGAACACCAATAAAGGGCACCAGTAGAAAACGCAGTTGGCTTAGTATTTGATCTCATGTATCATACAAAGGTACTCACACAGACACGCACACACACACACACACACACACACACACACACACACACACACACACACACACACACACACACACACACACACACACACACACACACACACACACACACACACACACACACACACACACACACACACACACACACACACACACACACACACACAGTGGTGTAGTGGAGTGTATACTCACTTCTTATTCCCCACAAATTTGAAGTGAGTATACACTGTATCAATTAATAAGGTTGATGGAACAGATCAGAATGTTTAGCTTAAAATGTTGTTGAACTATTTCTTTACATTTTAGGCGCAGCAATGTGCACACGGCGGTAGACCTACGCACGAATGTTCCAAAATGCAATTTGTGGGAAAAAGCAAACACCATTTTAAAACGTGCACCGCACATGCGAGCGGTTTCATGGACAGAGATAGAAATATATGTTAGAAATGTAGAAAGAGGGGAGATCTAAAGATGCAACAACTATAATGAGTTGCTGATATGACTAGGATAATGCTTTGGCTGCTAGACAATGAAAGAAAGTTAAAAGAAAACCAATAGAACAGGAGAACACATACAAGGAAGTCTTTATAAAATAATAGCCTCCAAGTTTCTATGGTGGGATTTTGGCTATAGGCTACTATGAAGCAAGGCGAGACATGCCTCATATGAAGTAAAACATCCAGGTTTCAAACAATTAATGAACAGGAAAAATATAGCGATGATAATGATAGGCCTAACCATCTCTGGTAGATGGAAAGGCTTTCCCAAGAACCTCAATTAAATATTAAATGTCTACCTGGCAGAATGATAATATCATAATTTACATCAATCCCGTGGCCATTTGTCTTGCAAACTCCATCTCATGCTACAGAAACACTGATAACCAAACAACAGTGCTAGGTGCCTGCACACTTAAATTAAAGGGTAATAACTACACAAAAAAATCTAAAATTCTTAGATTTTTCCCAGACGTCAAAAGTGGTCTCCTGATGTGGTTTAAACATTGTTATGAACTTAGAACACCCAATTTGTTGTTTTTCTATAAAAAAAATCTGAAACCTACTAATTTCTGCTAATTTCTGACTCAGTTGACAGCCTAATTTATCTTTTTCAATAGTAGGCCTACTATTAGCCTACTAGCACAGTACAGCTTGGGTTGGCCTGGCTGTGAAAGACCAATATGGGATTTATAATTTTAAATCATTCAGAGTGTATGTCACTGTTTCTCATTAAATTTTTCACACAGGGCACCTTTCCATCGCCGGGCAGGCCATTTGGGAAGTTTTTGGCAAAATTAGAGTATATCCACTTCTCCAGGCAACACTCCACCACTGGTATTAGACACACACACCACACTGTGGAAATAAATACTGGATGGATATGGGGTTTGAGTGGAACTTCAGTGATCTTAATGTAAGATGGGAACAAAATGCCAATCTCCATTCATCCCTCCTTCCCTATCTGTATCCTCCACCTCTCCCATTCTCTCTTCTTCCCTCATTCTCCATCTCCCTCTCAATCTGCCTTTCCCTCTCTCTACCTCCCGCTCTCCCTCTCTCCCTCCATTTATGCCTCTTCTCCCTTTCCTCAAACAAGCTATAGATTTACATTTTCTTTTGGGTATTGGCATTACATGTTCAGTGTATGAATGGAGACGCTTGTCACAAGGACACACACATAAGAACACACACCTCTCACTGCTGTGCTAATGAGGGTGTTATTTGCTAGGCAGGACACTTCTTCAGTGGGGAACATCTGCAGCTGACAAAGGCAACAAGCCGTGGCACCAGACTTAATGGCTAAACATGAACAAACAGAAGGCTTCTCTCTCACATTCATTAGTACTGAATAGAATGAATCCCAGCTTCTTTTTGTTGTCGTATTCTGCATGATATTGTAAACCCATTCACCTACACCTACACCCACCCGCACACACACACACACACACACACACACACACACACACACACACACACACACACACACACACACACACACACACACAAATGAGATCAGCTAAAGAAGCAATTTTGGTTGCCGTGTCGGGGGTTAACCCTAACAGGGCCAGACAGACAGATGTCTCACTCTGCTGGCTTCAGAAGGTAAGTTAAAGCAAACAAGGCATGTAATGTGATTTAGATATAATGCTTCCAGGTCAGGGGTCAGGGATAGACTGCTGGGCAGTGGGAGAGCAGCTGACAGGCGTGTAACTAACCATGACGGATAGGAATTCAATGGACTGCCTACCTAGACACACTGACAGATTGTGTGTGTGTGTGTGTGTGTGTGTGTGTGTGTGTGTGTGTGTGTGTGTGTGTGTGTGTGTGTGTGTGTGTGTGTGTGTGTGTGTGTGTGTGTGTGTGTGTGTGTGTGAGTGTGCGTGCGTGCGTGCGTGTGTCTGCGTGTGCATGTCTGTGTGTGCATGTCTGTGCCTGCAAGCCTCGTCAAATCAAAGTTTATTAAAAGTTTATTTGTCGCATACAAAAAATTAGCAGATGTTAAAGCAGGTGCAGGGAAATGCTTGTTGCAAATATTGTAAGAAATAACACAAAACAAGCTAAATGTGCCCGTGTGTGTGTGTGTGTGAGTGTCTGTTCTTCCATTCATTCTAGGATCAACTCTACCTACTACCCAGGTCAAATCACAACTCAACAATGGATTGACGGATGAGAAAAAGACGAGGTGTAATTCTATGGGATTATGATGATGACAGAACTATAGGAGTTTGTATTTTACATTTTGTGGTCGTACATTGAGGTTCGTGGTTGCAAGTACGATTTGCAAAAGTGTAATTTAATTTCGGGAGCTTGTATCATGATGTGTGAAAGATTTAACAACAGTCGCAAACTTGTAACTTGACATTTGAATATATTCAATTAGTATAATTTATTTTCAGAATCTTTACAAGTATGAATATTCTGCTGTTAATCAAAAATACACTTGCATATTTTGAATCAGCATGCACTCGGAGTTCTATCACTGTTGTCACGTTAGTAAGAGATTTTTTAAACTTTTGTAGGTTTGTAGACAGAGATTTGCGCGTACAATTATGTTTTGCGCTCTGGGGGCAGGACCTTTAACTCCTGACCAATCAGTTCCCTCTGTCAAAACCACAGCCGCCTAACGATTGACTGGATTGTTCCATCAATCACATCTCAGGAAGTAGTTACCCACATTAGCAAGAGAGGACGACATTAGCAAGAGAGGACGAGGTAAATAAAACCAAAACAATCTACTTGAAAGTAACATCTCTTTTATGTGCGTTCATAGATTTGTTTTGTAAAAAGGCATGACAGTAGTTTGCTTATCATGTGAAATATAGTGGTACATTTCAGACGAACTCCAGACCAACTATTAACTTGACAGCTGCTATTTCGTTAGCTAGCTGACCTCTGACATTCATCCTAGCTTTACTATCAACTGGCTGGCTTTATCAGGCAGCTTTAGATGGAAGGGGAAAACAAATATATTTGCCAGTTAACCTACTGATTGATAAACTTGATTATGAATGCCATTAGCTAGCTACATAACTAGCTAAATTGAAACTGCTGGGGGAAAGCTAGCTAGCCTACTCCCACCATCATCACTGCAGTGTAGCTAATGTTAGCTAGGTTTCTATATATTTGCTTGCCATATTTTAAAGACTAGTTACTGACTTTTCAACACTTGTCAAACTACTTCATTCCACTGCCTGTTTATTGATTCATTGGTGACTGAAAAAGTTGGCAAGAAAAATGGCCCTAATAATTTCACTGCAAATAGACAGTTAGGCTGGTTGGGTATCATTTGGCTAATGTGCACATTTACAGTACCTTCAGAACGTATTCAGACACCTTGACTTTTTCCACATTTTATTACGTTACAGCCTTATTCTAAATGTATATAAAAAAAAACTCAGCAATCTACACACAATACCCCGTGATGACAAAGCAAAAACAGGTTCAGAAATGTTTGCCAATTTATATATATATATATTTTTTTAAATACATTACTTACATAAGTATTCAGACCCTTTGCTATGACACAAAGTCAAAGGGTCTGAATACTTTCTGAATGCACTGTACATTAGTGTTTAATTAGCCTACTTAACCAAGTTACTAGGCTTATTGTTTTTCATGTTTTTGTTGTTATTGCATTTCAAGTGGAGAGGGAAGTAAGAGCAGCATGCTGCCAGACCATCACAGGACCATAGAGGTATTACAGTCCATGCTTATCAACTGGATATTGTATTTGAATTGCCCATTTATAACAAAATGGTCAGATTGTTCAGTAAATGCTAACACGGCTTTGGTGGTGAAACATACATACTATATTTATTGTCATCTACCTATCAGGCCACTGCATGCTGTGACAAGCTGTGGCTTGGATGGTGACACACATGTGCTTCAAGCTGCCTGCCTGAATACTGGGGCCTTCAGTGGTACCTTCCCTTTGATTACAACAAGAGTCTCCTTAGCTCTGTCTCCTAGCCATTTAACATGTAGTGTATGTAACCACTCAAATTCATAAACTGCTACAAACACAAGAACTGACTTATATTCACTTATCCCTGGCTGCCTTTAGACAGGCAGCCCAATTCTAATATTTTTTCCACTAATTGGTCTTTTGACAAATCAAATCAGATCTTTTCACATCAGCTCTTTTTCAGAGCTGACCTGATTGGTCAAAAGACCAATTAGTGGAAAAAAAGAGCAGACTTGAGCTGTCTGTCTAAACTCAGCCTATTTGTCCTATTCTTCAGTCTTGTCTGGGATATATATTTTAGTTGGCACACCTATGTGATGTCCTTTATACATGAATAGGAATGTATTCATTGATTTTAGCCCTTACGAATCATAAGTATTGTCTTGATGGATAAAGTCAGATGTTTAAGTTACCATAGTAGTTAGTAAAAATGAGAACAGGCTAAGAAACAGTTATTGTAGTTTATGCAAAACTGTATTGAATTTGGTGGTCATCCCCCAAATTTGACCATTTAAAGCCTTGATAGTTGCATCTTTCCTCAGGGAACCATCGATAGCTGGCAACAGGGTTGCAGGTTTTTTGATGTGCTGCTCTAGAGTTCCATGGCCCAGCAGACTCAGCTGGGAACAGAGGGATGGACACGTTAGTTTTTATACAAGTCTGGGAGACTTTTACAGGGAGAAGGTCGCATGAGTTTTGGAGTGAGTACAGTGAATGGAGCGGCAGGTAGGCTAGTGGTTAGAGCGTTGGACTAGTAACCGAAAGGTTGCAAGATCGAATCCCCGAGCTGACAAGGTAAAAATCTATCGTTCTGCCCCTGAACAAGGCAGTTAACCCACTGTTCCTAGGCTGTCATTGAAAATAAGAATATGTTATTAAAACTTCTTAGGGCTGCAATCCCACTAACGGGATCGATATGACAACAGCCAGTGAAAGTGCAGGGTGCCAATTTCAAACAACAGAAATCTCATAATTAAAATTCCTCAAACATACAAGTATCTTATACCGTTTTAAAGGTAATCTTGTTGTTAATCCTACCACAGTGTCCGATTTCAAAAAGGCTTTACAGCGAAAACACCACAAACGATTATGTTAGGTCACCGCCAAATCACAGAAAACACAGCCATTTTTACAGCCAAAGACAGGAGTCACAAAAAGCAGAATTAGAGAAAAAATTAATCTCTAACCTTTGATGATCTTCATCAGATGACACTCATAGGACTTCATGTTACACAATACATGTATGTTTTGTTCGGTAAAGTTCATATTTATATAAAAAAATCTCAGTATACATTGGCGTGTTATGTTCAGTAGTTCCAAAAACATCCGGTGATTTTGCAGAGAGCCACATCAATTTCCAGAAATACTCATAATAAACGTTGATCAAAGATCAAGTGTTATACATGGAATTTTAGATCCACTTCTCCTTAATGCAACCGTTGTGTCAGATTTCAAAAAAGCTTTACGGAAAAAGCAAACCATGCAATAATCTGAGGTCGGCGCTCAGAGCCCAATCAAGCCATACAGCTACCCGCCATATTGTGCAGTCAACAGAAGTCAAAAATAACATGATAAATATTCACTTACCTTTGATGATCTTCATCAGAATGCACTCCCAGGAATCCCAGTTCCACAATAAATGTTTGATTTGTTCGGTAATGTCCATCATTTATGTCCAAATAGCTACTTTTGTTAGCGCGTTTGGTAAACAAATCCAAAGTCATGAAGCACATTCACTAAAAGCAAACGAAATGTCAAAAAGTTCTGTAACAGTCAGTAGAAACATGTCAAACGATGTATTGAATCAATCTTTAGGATGTTTTTAACATAAATCTTCAATAATGTTCCAACCGGAGAATTCCTTTGTCTTCAGAAATGCGATAGAACAGAGCTCGCTCTCACATGAACGCGCATGGTCAGCGCATGTTCAGGTCATGGTAGACCTTACTCATTCCCCTCTCCTTCGGCCCCACTTCACAGTAGAAGCATCAGACAAGGTTCTAAAGACTGTTGACATCTAGTGGAAGCCGTAGGAAGTGCAAAATGACCCATATCCCACTGTGTATTCGATAGGCGATGAGTTGAAAACCTACAAACCTCAGATTTCCCACTTCCTGGTTGGATTTTTTCTCAGGTTTTTGCCTGCCATATGAGTTCTGTTATACTCACAGACATCATTCAAACAGTTTTAGAAACTTCAGAGTGTTTTCTATCCAAATAGACTAATAATATGCATATATTAGCAACTGGGACTGAGGAGCAGGCAGTTTACTCTGGGCACCTCTGTGCACCTTTTCATCCAAGCTACTCAATACTGCCCCTGCAGCCATAAGAAGTTTTAACTGACTTGCCAAGTTAAATAAAGGTTAAAAACAAATCCAACCAGTGGCCCTGGATATAATGCTATATGTCATCACACAGACAGACAGCCATAGTGAAGAGTTACATATAATGAATAAAGTATATTACAACCAGTGGAGGTTACTTGTCTGTGCTCTGGAGAGTATTTGGTCTGAAGGCTCTCGAGGTCCTTTGAATATTCTGTCTTTAGCACCTGGAAAGAGATGGATAGGGTTATTCGGTTGTCCTCATAGGAGAACCCTTTATGGTTCCAGGTAGTACCCTTTTTGGTTCCAAGTGGAACCCAAAACCCAAAAGGTTTCTACCTGGAACCAAAAGGGTCATCCTATGGGGACAGCTGAAGAACCCTTTTAAGTTCTAGATAGCACCTTTCTTTCTAAGAGTGTACTGAACGAGAGAGAGAGAGGAAGAGAGTAACATTTACATTGTTGACTATAAGGGTGCCTTCCAATCGGACAAATGAATGCCTTACTTTGTGTTACAAGTTGTATCTTCATGTCTGTAACTTTGCTGTCTCTCCCTCTAACCCCTAAGCCCTCACACCTGACCTCCCATTGGCCAAGGGCCTCTGGTAAAACCCTCTAATCAGTCTCTCTTAAAGGGAGTTACTCCATGAGTAGACATGTTTATGGTGCATAGGGCTTCTCCACTCTGCATATGAGTGGAGTATTAGCTGTGTACATATACACTGCTCAAAAAAATAAAGGGAACACTTAAACAACACAATGTAACTCCAAGTCAATCACACTTCTGTGAAATCAAACTGTCCACTTAGGAAGCAACACTGATTGACAATAAATTTCACATGCTGTTGTGCAAATGGAATAGACAAAAGGTGGAAATTATAGGCAATTAGCAAGACACCCCCAAAAAAGGAGTGATTCTGCAGGTGGTGACCACAGACCACTTCTCAGTTCCTATGCTTCCTGGCTGATGTTTTGGTCACTTTTGAATGCTGGCGGTGCTCTCACTCTAGTGGTAGCATGAGACGGAGTCTACAACCCACACAAGTGGCTCAGGTAGTGCAGTTCATCCAGGATGGCACATCAATGCGAGCTGTGGCAAAAAGGTTTGCTGTGTCTGTCAGCGTAGTGTCCAGAGCATGGAGGCGCTACCAGGAGACAGGCCAGTACATCAGGAGACGTGGAGGAGGCCGTAGGAGGGCAACAACCCAGCAGCAGGACCGCTACCTCCGCCTTTGTGCAAGGAGGTGCACTGCCAGAGCCCTGCAAAATGACCTCCAGCAGGCCACAAATGTGCATGTGTCTGCTCAAACGGTCAGAAACAGACTCCATGAGGGTGGTATGAGGGCCCGACGTCCACAGGTGGGGGTTGTGCTTACAGCCCAGCACCGTGCAGGACGTTTGGCATTTGCCAGAGAACACCAAGATTGGCAAATTCGCCACTGGCGCCCTGTGCTCTTCACAGATGAAAGCAGGTTCACACTGAGCACATGAGCACATGTGACAGACGTGACAGAGTCTGGAGATGCCGTGGAGAATGTTCTGCTGCCTGCAACATCCTCCAGCATGACCGGTTTGGCGGTGGGTCAGTCATGGTGTGGGGTGGCATTTCTTTGTGGGGCCGCACAGCCCTCCATGTGCTCGCCAGAGGTAGCCTGACTGCCATTAGGTACCGAGATGAGATCCTCAGACCCCTTGTGAGACCATATGCTGACACATGCACATTTGTGGCCTGCTGGAGGTCATTTTGCAGGGCTCTGGCAGTGCACCTCCTTGCACAAAGGCGGAGGTAGCGGTCCTGCTGCTGGGTTGTTGCCCTCCTACGGCCTCCTCCACATCTCCTGATGTACTGGCCTGTCTCCTGGTAGCGCCTCCATGCTCTGGACACTACGCTGACAGACACAGCAAACCTTTTTGCCACAGCTCGCATTGATGTGCCATCCTGGATGAACTGCACTACCTGAGCCACTTGTGTGGGTTGTAGACTCTGTCTCATGCTACCACTAGAGTGAGAGCACCGCCAGTATTCAAAAGTGACCAAAACATCAGCCAGGAAGCATAGGAATTGAGAAGTGGTCTGTGGTCACCACCTGCAGAATCACTCCTTTTTTGGGGGTGTCTTGCTAATTGCCTAGAATTTCCACCTTTTGTCTATTCCATTTGCACAACAGCATGTGAAATTTATTGTCAATCAGTGTTGCTTCCTAAGTGGACAGTTTGATTTCATAGAAGTGTGATTGACTTGGAGTTACATTGTGTTGTTTAAGTGTTCCCTTTATTTTTTTGAGCAGTGTATATATACAGGTGAAGTCGGAAGTTTACATACACTTAGGTTGGAGTCATTAAAACTCGTTTTTCAACCACTCCACAAATTTCTTGTTAACAAACTAGAGTTTTGGCAAGTCGGTTAGGACATCTACTTTGTGCATGAGACAAGTAATCTTTCCAACAATTGTTTACAGACATATTATTTCACTTATAATTCACTGTATCACAATTCCAGTGGGTCAGAAGTTTACATACCCTAAGTTGACTGTGCCTTTAAACAGCTTGGAAAATTTCAGAAAATTATGTCATGGCTTTAGAAGCTTCTGATAGGCTAATTGACATCATTTGAGTCAATTGGAGGTGTACCTGTGGATGTATTTCAAGGCCTACCTTCAAACCCAGTGCCTCTTTGCTTGACATCATGGTTAAATCAAAAGAAATTAGCCAAGATCTCAGAAAAATAATTGTAGACATCCACAAGTCTGGTTCATCCTTGGGAGCAATTTACAAATGCCTGAAGGTACCACGTTCATCTGTACAAACAATAGTACGCAAGTACAAACACCATGGGACCACGTAGCCGTCATACCGCTCAGGAAGGAGACGCGTTCTGTCTCCTAGAGATGAACGTACTTTGGTGCGAAAAGTGCAAATCAATCCCAGAACAACAGCAAAGGACCTTGTGAAGATGCTGGAGGAAACAGGTACAAAAGTATCTATATCCACAGTAAAACGAGTCCTATATCGACGTAACCTGAAAGGCCGCTCAGCAAGGAAGAAGCCACTGCTCCAAAACTGCCATAAAAAAGCCAAACTACTTTTTGGAGAAATGTCGTATGGTTTGATGAAACAAAAATAGAACTGTTTGGCCATAATGACCATCATTATGTTTGGAGGAAAAAGGGGGAGGCTTGCAAGCCGAAGAACACCATCCCAACCATGAAGCAAGGGGGTGGCAGCATCATGTTGTGGGGGTGCTTTGCTGCAGGAGGGACTCGTGCACTTCACAAAATAGATGGCTTCATGAGAAAGGACAATTATATGGATATATTGAAGCAACATCTCAAGACGTCAGTCAGGAAGTTAAAGCTTGGTCGCTAATGGGTCTTCCAAATGGACAATGACCCAAAGCATACTTCCAAAGTTGTGGCAAAATGGCTTCAAGACAACAAAGTCAAGGTATTGGAGTGGCCATCACAAAGTCCTGACCTCAATCCTGTAGAAAAGTTGTGGGCAGAACTGAAAAAGCGTGTGCGAGCAAGGAGGCCTACAAACCTGACTCCGTTACACCAGCTCTGTTAGGAGGAATGGGCTAAAATGGAAGGCTACCTGAAACGATTGACCCAAGTTAAACAATTTAAAGGCAATGCTACCAAATACTAATTGAGTGTATGTAAACTTCTGACCCACAGGGAATGTGATGAAAGAAATAAAAGCTGAAATAACTCATTCTCAGCACTATTATTCTGACATTTCACATTCTTAAAATAAAGTGTTGATCCTAACTGACCTAAAACAGGGACTTTTTACTAGGATTAAATGTCAGGAATTGTGAAAAACTAAGTTTAAATGTATTTGGCTAAGGTGTATGTAAACTGCCGACTTCAACAGTATATATATATATAATTACTATTATTTTTTATATGTATGCATAACTTACTGACACTGACATGGAGTGCTCCATGTTCCTGCTGTTAGCAGGCCTCAAGCTGAATGCAGGGAAATGTTCTACCATGGAGTATGTTTGTATCCATCTCCACCAGGCTCATCATATGACAAACCTCCATAGATTAACTAAAGAAAATGGTAACTGTATTGAGTCAATTAAAGTCATGCCAGCCATAGGTTCTTTACACAGGAGTGAACAGGTTTTTGTTCCAGCACTTCACTAACACCTCATTCAACTATTTGTGGTCTAAATTGAACAAATAAATTGCACACAGTTCAGTACCCTGGGACAGAAATCACCCACGTCTATTATTGAATGAGCATGATAGAGAACTCTGCATGATAGAGAATAACATGTGTGGATCTATTTCTATCTCCAAGAACAAGATGATGGCTGGGAGGTTCCCAACTTCTTTACATCTGTCTGGGTGTTGGGGATGTGCTTCAACCTGAGGAATAGAGCAAAGAGGGGGAAGAAATTAACCTCAATGCTCAAATTTCAGTGCTGGTTCAAGTTGCTCAGAACAACAACTACCTTTAATGTGCCATCATTTTGTAAACAGTTTTACATATTCATAAGCTTAATCAAGTTGTCACCATTTTACTTTGAACTAGTTTATCTATTTGCAGTGAAATTGGGATGGGTAATTGTCTTGCTGCCTGATAAAGCTAGCCAGTTGATAGTAAAGCTAGGACGAATGTCAGAGGTCAGCTAGCTAACAAAATAGCGGCTGTCAATTTAATGGCTGGTTTGTCAAAAATGGTTTGTCTAAAATGTACCATTATATTTCACATGATAAGCAAACTACTGTCATGCTTTTTCACAAGAAAATCGATGGACATATAAGAGACCATTTGTTTTATTTACCTCATCCTCTCTTGCTCATGTAGGTAGCTACTTCCTGAGATTTGATTGATGGAACAATCATTATAATCCCATATATTGCACTGTTCTCTAGTTTGATTTGATTTCAAGCAGGAATCTTCAGGCCGTGGGCAACCCTATGCCGCCCTAATTCTTGTGTAGTGTTTTCACTTTGAACTCAAGTACTACACGACCTGCGGATTCCTACTGTAAAAGCTTAGGGATCAATCACATAGAGGGTTTGTAACGTAGACACTGGGAGTCGAGAAGCAGGAGCAGGTGGTAAGTTTAATATTTTAAAAAAATAACATGGAACAATACAGCGTAGGAGCAGCATCTAGACATGAACAACAGAAACAATACAGCCTGGGGAAGGAAACTAAGGGAGTGCCAGATAAAGGGGAGATAATGGAGTCCAGGTGTGCTTAATGATGAAGCGCAGGTGCACCATCTTCACTCCTTGAAGGGCTGATATGGTAGCCAAGGAAGGAGACAGCCTCCTGATGAAACTGGCACTTCTCAGCATTGGCAAACAGTTGGTTAGCCAGGAGGCGTTCCAGGACTACTCGGACATGAGCGATGTGATCCTCCAAGGTAGCCGAGTAGACCAGGATGTCATCGATATACACTACCACCTGGCGTCCGAGCATGTCCCCGAATACTTCGATGACGAATGCCTGGAACACTGACGGAGCATTGGCTAAGCCAAATGGCATCACCAAGTACTCGTAGTGACCAGACATCGTGCTAAAAGCTGTCTTCCATTCATCTCCCTCCCGGAAGCGGATGAGATTGAATACACTCCGCAGGTCCAACTTGGTAAAAAACAGGGCCCGGAGGAGCTGTTCGATGGCTGCCGGCACCAACGGGAGAAGGTAACGGTACTTGGTGGTGATTTCATTGAGTCCTCTGTAATTAATACATGGGCATAACCCTCCATCGTTCTTGTCCATGAAGAAGAAGCCTGCAGATGCAGGAGAAGTGGACGTGCGGATGAAACCTTGTTGGAGCGCCTCATGCATGTACTCCTCCATGGCCTGGGTTTCAGCCACCGACAGAGGGTAGATGCGTCTGCGCGGGAGCGCATAGCCTGCAAGCTGGTTGATGGCACAGTCCCAGGGGCAATGAGGAGGGAGACGGGCGGCGCGGGTTTTGGAAAATACCTCCCGCAGGTCCTGGTATACCCCCGGGATGTTGGGCTGAAGGGCAACCACAGGACTCTCAACCGACGTGGAACCACAGGGGACGGGGAAGCAGGTCCTCCGGCATTCGGGAAGCCCATTCTGTGATTTTCATCCTCGACCATGAGATGGTGGGGCTGTGGCGTTGAAACCAAGGGAGGCCAAGGTGATGAATAAGGGGATGTTCTCCTGATGGATGGACTCCACGGTGAGGGTGAGTAGTTTGATGATGTGTTTGATGGTCCCGGAACCTAATGGCCGATTATCGACAGCTTGAACCGGGAAAGGAGAGGAGAGCGGGTATGAGGTGATGTTAAGAGAGGAGGCGAGGGTCTGTTCAATAAAGTTCCCCGCGGCACCGTAATCCACTAATGCTGTAGAAAGTACATGAGGGACAGTCAACTAGTGTGATCAACACCAAAAAGGGTTTGTTAGAAAGTGATGAAGAGGGGATGCTCACACCTGCACCAGGAGGTGGAAGATCACATGACCGTCCCTCTGCTCTCGTGGATCCTGAGTTGGGACGTGTCGGATAGAGCTGGTGCCCTCCTTGACCACAATAGAGATAGAGCCCCAGCTGTCATCATCTGCGTCGCTCCACCGCTGGGAGGCATGTGACCCCTACCTCCATGGGTTCAGGCTCCGATCCAAAGTGTTCACTGAGGGGGGGAGAAAAGCGATGAGAGTGCCGACGCACTAGTAAACCGGCGACGTCAAACGCCGGAGGGGAGGAGTGGGAGTAGACGTGACAGGGTTCTTGGATTGGCAGAGATAACTGACAGATTTCAAGTGATGTTGGTCTTATGAAAAGATAGCACCTGTTGAGATACTGTGCTGTAGTTTATGTTTTACAACGTGGTACCAGACAGGCAGACAGACAGCACACATATGCACACACCCTTACAACAAAAACACATGAAAAAATGTAGTGAAAAGAACACATGAAAAAACACGTGGTTTTTGGACACCTGTTAACACACGTGTGTACAAATCACGTGAAAAATTGAAAATGTAAAAAATAATACTGACATTAAAAACATTCACATAAATGGTTATCGGACACATGTTAAGTATCACGTGAATTTTTCACATGACTCAGATGTGGTTTCTCAACATTTCACATGTTTTTGTAACTAGCAGAATTAGAACCCGGGTCCCCCCTAGAGGACCAACACTAATTTTAAAGTCGCAGTCAGGGCTACCTGATCACGTGACCATAAGCAATCATAATTGACTCATGTCCACTACACTTTTCTGATCAGGTGATCAGGTAGCCCTGACTGGGACTTTAAAATTAGTCCTCTTGGGGGACCCAGGTTCCCCCACAAGAAAGGCCAATGGCTTGACCAAGAGGACCAACACTTATTTTAAAGTCACAGTCGGAGCTACCTGATCACGTGACCATAAGCAACCATAATCAGCTCATGTCCACTACACTTTCACATGTGTATTTTCACATTTTAATGTCAACTAGGGCTGTCAAATTATTTAAACAAATTAATTGAGTTTATGGCAGGATTTGTTATGATAAATCACAACTAATCGCAACTTCATAATTTGCTCAAATTGAGCTGTAATTTATGATTTTTTATACAAAAAGCATTACAAGAATATTGGCATCTTGATTTTGTCCAAGGTAACGGTTAGCAAAATCAGGTAAATGTATGAACACTTTCTTTTACCTCAAAGTCAACTTTTGATATCATGTTGTTTTTAGGTGTATAGATTATGTATTTCACTTTCAGGCAATGCAAAAAAAAATGAAAGTTAACTTGAGTTAACTGATTAGCTCCGACAGCGCTAATTGTAACATGTTATACAAAATAAATAAGGAGACACAGAGTGCTAGCTTCTCTGTTCTTTTCACTGGGCATCTTCCAACGGTCAATGACCAACATATAAAGAAGAGAGAAGTGCATCTGCAGCAGTAACACTCTGAATGGATGGCTCAGAAAAATACATTATTATTTATAATGCACTTTAATTATTATACTCAGGCTAAGTTACTTTTTGACAGAATGGCATTACAGAATGAGTTATTTCATATGTGGAAACATTGCTACTGCAACATGCTAACACCACCTGTTCACATGTGAGGAGAATAACACTATTTCTACACCACATGTAAGCTTGCAATGCCACATGTGAAAGTTAGTTTATTTTACAGTACCAGTCAAAAGCTTGGACACACCTACTCACACCTTTCTTTATTTTTTACTATTTTCTACATCGTAGAATAATAGTGAAGACATCAAAACTATGAAATAACACATGGAATCACGTAGTAACCAAAAAAGTGTTAAAAAATCTAAATGTATTTTATATTTCAGATTCTTCAAAGAAGCCACCCTTTGCCTTGATGACAGCTTTGCACACACTTGGCATTCTCTCAACCAGCTTCATGAGGTAGTCACCTGGAAGGCATTTCAATTAACAGGTGTGCCTTGTTAATTTGTGGAATGTCTTTCCTTTCAGTTGTGTTGTGACAAGGTAGGGGTGGTATACAGAAGATAGCCCTATTTGGTAAAATAGGCAAGAACAGCTCAAATAAGCAAAGAGAAATTACAGTCCATCATTACTTTAAGACATGAAGCTCAGTCACTGCGGAACATTTCAAGAACTTTGAACATTTCTTCAAGTGCAGTCACAAAAACCATCAAGCGCTATGGTGAAACTGCCTCTCATGAGGACCGCCACAGGAAAAGAAGACCCAGAGGTACCTCTGCTGCAGAGGATAAGTTCATTAAAATAACTGCACCTCAGATTGCAGCCCAAATAAATGCTTCACAGAGTTCAATTTACAGACACATCTCAACATCAACTGTTCAGAGGAGACTGTGAATCAGGCCTTTATGGTCGAATTGCTGCAAAGACACCACTACTAAAGGACACCAATAAGAAGAGACTTGCTTGGGCTAAGAAATACAAGCAATAGACTTTAGACCATTGGAAATCTGTCCTTTGGTCTGATGAGTCCAAATTTGAAATTTTTGGTTCCAACTGGATTGTCTTTGTGAGACGCAGAATAGGTGAATGGATGATCTCTGAATGTGTGGTTGCCACCGTGAAGCATGGGGGAGGAGGTGTTATGGTGTGGAGGTGCTTTGCTGGTGACACTGTCAGCGATTTATTTAGAATTCAAGGCACACTTAACCAGCATGGCTACCACAACATTCTGCAGCGAAATGCCATCCCATCTGATTTGTGCTTAGTGGGACTATCAATTGTTTTTCAACAGGACAATGACCCAAAACACACCTCCAGGTTGTGTAAGGGCTATTTGACCAAGGAGAGGGGGAGGAGTGCTGCATCAGATGACCTGGCCTCCACAATCACCTGACCTCAACCCAATTGAGATGGTTTGGGATGAGTTGGACTGCAAAGTGAAGGAAAAGCAGCCAACAAGTGCTCAGCATATGTGGGAACTCCTTCAAGACTGTTGGAAAAGCATTCCTCATGAAGCTGGTTGAGAGAATGCCAAGGGTGTGCAAAGCTGTCATCAAGGCAAAGGGTGGCTACTTTGAAGAATCTAAAATATATTTTGATTTGTTTGACACTTTTTTGGTTACTACATGATTCCATATGTGCTATTTTATAGTTTTGATGTCTTCACTATTATTCTACAATGTAGAAAATAGTTTTTTAAAAATAAAGAAAAACCCTTGAATGATTAGGTGTGTACAATCTTTTGACTGGTACTGCATGTGAAACTGCAAATGTGATCTTCACATGTGATAGTTGTCAACATGTGAAAATGCAATTCCATATGTGAACGTGACATTTTCACATGAGAAAGTTTTTCACGTGAAACTGCATATCCGCTTTTTCACATGTGAATGTTTTTAACATGTGGAAACCGCAAATTTCACATGTGCAATTCACATGAGGTGAAAACATGTTTTTTTCTCACATGTGAAAAGGTGGTGTTAACATGTGAACTCTAAATTGAATACATGTGAAAATATGGTTCCACGTGTGAGTTTAAGCTCAACATGTGCAAACAGCAATTTCACATTTGAAAATGCTTTTTTCACATGTCATATTGCAAATTTGACATGTGTATTTTTTGTAAGGCATAGCCACAGTAAGCAATGATGAAAGGTGAGTTGCTAAAAGCTTAATTCTCAAGAACATACTACATAGTGGCAAGTTTCTCCTCAACCAACAACAATGGAAACCTACTTGTCTTGTTTGTCTCTCAAATCACTGTGTTGGAATGTCATGTTTTGGTTGTTTTTCCTGAAAGTTGGTTGAAAGCATATTCTGCCTTTCAGACAGAGTCAAGATACATTCTTTTTCAATTATTCATACTCTAATAAATATATCTATTGAAATCCCACCAAAATGTCAAAAACATTACTAGGCTACACTACTGGTTCACTAACTGTATGTCTCTTTCTCTGCAGCTTTCCCTTTTCCTGCAGTGGGCTAAATCAGGGTCACACAAAGTGTTTCTTGGTAGTCTTAAAAAAATCTACTTTGAAACAAAAGTATACACCTCACACACATGGTTATGGGCTTAAAAAAAGAAGACACCTGTACCATGTCAGATATAGAGTTGAAATGTATTACGTTTTGAGTTAGCATCCCAATATTACACTTTATATACATCACAGAAGACTGAAATATAACAAAACTGTTTGAAATAGAAACACAGGATTTTCATTGTTTTTAAATGTTTGTGAAGAATATGAATAACATTCCACCCATGAGGCCAAAGAGGGTGCTTTTGGTCATTGACTGCAGGAAAGGGTTAAATGAAGCAGTCTGGTAACAACCTACTCTGAGAGAAGGACAAGACAAAAGGAGACTCCATAGAGAATTCGGTTGGGGGTACAGATGGGCATGGGGGGCAGAGAGGAGCTATTCAAAGAGAGAAAGCGAAAGCGAGAGAGAGCAGAGGAGAGGGAAAGAAGACAGGAGGGAGAGGCGAGGGGTTAAAAATGCTCTGCCTATTATGCTATCACCCCTCTGTGCACCCAGAGAGAAATTAACAGGGGGAATTAGCGAAGCAATTACACATTTTAATTGGACTAATTCTTCTGGTCTTGTCACGGCTGCATCCAGAAGAACACGTTGAGGCTTCGCCTCGTACAGTATGTGTCTCTTTCTCAACAGCCAACTGTGTTATTAATTTCTCTCATTTGCATCGGCCCCCTCTTTCACCCCTCTGACACCTGAGTCACGGAGCGTGAGCTGCTGTCAGCTAATGCACAGATTATTATCCTCTCTTTCTAGAACACTCACTGTATCTCTCTCTCTCTCTCTCCATCATCCCGCACCTCCTCTTTTTCTTTCTATCTATCTCTGCCCTCTTGATGTTCCCATTGTTCGTACAGTACACAGCTCACACAGATAGGACTCAGCTGACAGGAGGGAATTATAGTAGGACGTCATTGCTGAAGAAAGGAAGATGGCAGCAGTCAACAAATGAACTCAAATTATGTGTAAGCGAGCTTGATCTTTCCAACTAATAGTCCCATCACTGACCTACCTCTTACCAAGGTTGGGCTTTTAGGTTGCTAAAAGTCCTACACTGTATAGACAATATATAAAATATGGAGATGTGTAGAATATTGATTGTTGTGTGAATTCTGTCTTAATTTTGAGTCTGTCTCAATTGGTTTAACCAATGGCTTCATTGTGCTTCTCCCAATCTCCCCACTCTACCCCTCTTCTTCCCCTCTCCCTGGTAACCGTTGCTTTGTTCACTGTGTTAAGAGGTTGGAGCGAGATACCTAATTCACATAAGATTAGCAGTATGTTGCCTGAAAAAAGCATTGGGCAATGTTTATATGGTCCCATTTCAAACAGACAATTTTCCACATTCTTGTCGGCATTCACCTTTTATATTGCCATTGCTTCTTGCAACTGAGCAAGCGACATTCAACTTTGACCCCGTTGTTGCGACCGTTGTCATGGTAACCTGACGTGAGAGCAAGCTAAATCTGACAGAAATGCCCTGCTTTCATTTCATCACATTCACAACAGTATGTTAGCAGCTTGGCATAGGGGGGAGTGGGGTAAGTTGAACAATGTTTTACATTCAGCATCACTCCGTCAAGGGAAAGGTTGTATTTTTTCTAACAAAACTATCTACATATATTTCAGGATGTTGTGTATCCCTGGAAATAATCAGAATTCATGTAAACATTACATTTTTGAAAAATATAGCTTGTGCCTCCCGGCACAACTTACCCTGGGTATGGGGTAAGTTAAGCTCCCTACATATTTCTGTACTGAATGAAATATTTCCACTACCTTTATAAAACCATGTCCATCTTTATTCCCCAAACACAATTCAACACAATCACTTTTTTGTATTTTAATCATTTTAATCATCTTTTAACACAAGCTTCACAACTAACAAACTATTTGTACTTTTTAAAAACACTTAACATAGCCCAGGCCCTGTTGTTACCTCATATCCCAGTAAAAATGCCTTGAATTACACCTGGGAAGAAAAAACTTCAATTTGCTCAACTTGCCATTGGCTCAACCAATAGCTTAACCCGTGGCCATTGGCTCAAATTACCCCAAAGCAAACATTTTGACTATATTAGCCCAAAACAGCTACAATGATGCACTTTTATGTTAGGTTTAGGACCTCATATTGAAGCTTCTAGAGACCCCAACTGATGTATAAAACAATCTTAAAATTATCTACTTTGGTTTAGATACAAGCATCATGAAACCTCTAACACAATAAATTAATTTGGTCAATAAATTAATTTGAACTTGTTGAAAATAATTTTTTGGGACTTAACTTGCTTACCATGTGGTTTCTTCCTTGACAGACTCAATTAAATGATGACCTCTTCCTAAGCATTTGAATAAATTATACATTTTGTGTATACTGTAGTCACCAAGAAACAAGGGTGGCTCAACTTACCCCCCTACTTGTAAATAATTTGTAAATAATTACATTGTACTGTGTTAATTTTCCTGTTACGGTGAATAAAATAATGGCTACAGTTAAACCCAAAACGTAGTCAGATATGTTCTGTTAATTATATGAGCTGGCTATTGCAGCTAGATAGCTAACAAGCTAACGTTAGCAACCAACCAAGTCTAGAGAAAGTGGCTTTTAGTTGCCTGGCTTGCTAGATTGACATTCAAAATACATTTTTAAACAGTTGGTTTTTTTGGTGAAAGAAATGGAGCAGGTAACATTGCCATTTGGACAAGGCTGCTTAGATGTCACGCAGACTGTACTTTTGGTGTTCATACCAGGTTTATACTTGTCATAATGACAAGGATAAGTTTGATGTCAGACAACAACAATAGAATGTTCATGAATTAATTTGTGCCAAAGATGGTAAGATGTAAGGTGACGTTTATATTGGGGGGTTGGCGGGACTTCTAAATACATTACCGCTATCATGACTAGGTCGGTTGCAGGAAATAAAAGTACAGGCTTTGTTGCCGGAAATATCTTTCAGATATTAAGAAAAGTTAGCAAAATGTTGGCGGGTTGCTGACGTTGGCTAAAAACGTCTTGATTTGAAAGGTGTAAGAGAGACAGAGAGAGTCACCCTCAACTGTTGCTCAGCATTATTGACGTACTGATCAATGGATTAGTTATTGATCCAGGACCGTTTGACATGTAGAGGGAGTTAATTGTATTTCCAAGAAGGATGGGAGGTGGGCCAGGAGCATCTTTGACTTATTTGACTCGATCCTGATAGGGAGAGATAGGTGTCTCATTTGACACTTCAGAGATCTCCTACAATGTAAAACCTGAGCTGGGAGCTGACAATCCCCAGTGTGTGTGTGAGTGTGTGTTCCCCAGAGAATATCTGTCCTCTGATGGGGATCGGAGTGGATCAATAAGCAATGATAGACTTCTGCCTTCCATTCAGCTAATCCTGTTAGTGATAGCAGTGGATGTAATCGAATGGTTACCCACACACAGAGACAAGGTAGATGTGTGGACACACACACAGCACGCACAGAGGCAGGCAGGCACACAAGCATGTACACACACACATATTATGATTATTAAACACAGGAACCTTTGATATGGAGATCAGTAAAACTATGGGAGGCACTGCAGAAAGGGACACCCTTGAAATAGCACATCTTGACACATGTATCAGTGATAACCACGCGCAGCCTATGAGTCTCACACATCTGTAATGATTACGGATTAATATTTTGATCTCCATTTTGGAGAGGGGGACATAATAAAAGTGAACACCAACTGTTCCTGAATGAAGGTACATCAAGGGAACACTTCTGATATGACATAATCCTCTCCTCTCCATGTCTCTCCTCCTTAATCTCTCTCTTCCTTACCTTCCGCCTGAGAGACTCAAAGCTCCCTTCATCTTCTCCTGGGGGTTGATGGGAGCTGGAGAGGAGACCACATGCTGTAAGAGAGAAAAGAGAGGTATTAGAACGTGATGATTGAATTAACTGTGATGCAGATGTGCTTTTTTTCTCCTGCGTGTGCCTCATCATCGTTCTCCCAGTCAGTCAGCCAATTATGGACTGTGTGCGTGCATGAGTGTGTGTTAACATTTCCTTGAAATTCACTGTGTATGCCAGCTTCAGACTCATCCGTGTGTGATCCATTACTTGTGGTGCTGACCAACGCGTGGATGTCTGAGATGCTACCTTTTGTGAATAACAACCTCTTACCCCCCCGTCACCACCACCACCCCAACCTTCTCCAACCCTCCCAGGCACTCTCCATCCCTTCTCCCTCTCCCTCCTCTCCGTCTTCCAGATAAACAGTGATCCTGGTAGGAACATTTTAATTAAATAACTCAGCCTTCTCTATACTGTGAGGTTTGCCCAACTCCCGCCTGAGCCCTCTGACAATCAGAAACAATTGATGTTTTCCCATTCTCTCCCTCTTTCTATCTTAGTCATGCAGAAGCCACGTGGACGTGTTGGCTCCCTAAATGCATTGCGGTTTCTAGGCCTCGTCCTCTGGATAAAACAACAGTGGTGAAGTTTGTTCTGTTCAACAAACTTTCCCTGAAACCCAGTGGAACCCGGTGCAGACTAAAATAATTAAATTATATCTATTGAGGCTAATTAATCACCTTCTATTGTGTCTATATCTTTATTATAAAGGTGCTTAGTAGACATTCTAATTCATACATTTTTCCCATAGACTGGATGGATCTGTACAATGTGCCCCCATTAGCAGGAAATAGTATCTCATGCTTCACAAAGGTGTTCATTCAATGAATAAGGTATGTAAGGAAAGAGAGCATTACATGTACTGTATAATCTAAATTAATTTAACAAAAAAAAAAAAATGTAACTTAAAATCTTCGGTCAGGTCAAGAACAGCGGCAGCATTTGGAACAGACTCAAAAACGTACACGCACACTTGGTTTCATCTCTCTCTTCTCAAGACATTTCTAATGCATGCTGTTTTTCCCTTGGCACAGCCAGGATGGACATAATCATAGATGTGTGTGTGTGTGTGTGTGTGTGTGTGTGTGTGTGTGTGTGTGTGTGTGTGTGTGTGTCAGGGTGAAGGAGAATAGATGGAGGGTGGGTGGAGGGAGGGGTTAGAGCCAATTCGATAGCCCGATAATCAAGCGCTGAAAATGAGAGAAGGGACATTCTATGCAAACTAATGTGTTCTACACAATTACTCAATTAATAATTATTATTCTATTACCACCACACCACAGAGACTCTGAGAGGGGGAGAGGGACCAGAGAGAGACATACAGGGGGAGAGGGACCAGAGAGAGACATACAGGGGGAGGGAGAGTGATGGTGAGGGGAGGAACACACCAGGCTAAGAGATCTGCAGTAGCTGTACATTTCCCATTGCCTAGTTAAGGCTGTGAGACTGGGGGTCAGCAAACTTAATTATAGCGGAAGTGGATGGAAACGGCAGAATGATAGAGAGGAACATCCAGCCAGATTGGGAGTGGAAGGTTTAGTACTACTATCTCATCCTGCTGCCCGCCTGCCAGCTCTCTCCCCACAATGCAGACCAGACCTGCAATCACAGCACGCTACACACCACACACCCTCCAGGACAATAACACTAACACATAGCAAAATGACACACTCCATAAAAGGCAAGGCACTTTGCATTAATACTTTTCCAATTTTCCCTATCCTGTGTAATGGTGATGTCGGAGAAACAGTTTACCATTCTGTCGATCTTCCTGCCTGCATCTGTCTGTCTGTCACCATGAAGCAGCACTTTTAGGGAATGTTTCCTTTCTATTCATGAACATACATCTGTAGACAAAGTGGCGGAGCTGATTTGGAGTAAAACTTGGTCACACATTGAAGTTTGAGGTCCCGAACTGGTTAGGTATTCAGACCATGTGTTTCAAGTTGTATTGTCACATGCACAGGATACAGCAGATGTAAAACAGTACAGTGAAATGCTTAACTTGCGAGCTCTTTCCCAATAATGCACAGCCAGACAGACAATAATCAGTAGGTTGGCCCGATGCACAGCCAGACAGACAATAATCAGTAGGTTGGCCCGATGCACAGCCAGACAGACAATAATCAGTAGGTTGGCCCGATGCACAGCCAGACAGACAATAATCAGTAGGTTGGCCCGATGCACAGCCAGACAGACAATAATCAGTAGGTTGGCCCGATGCACAGCCAGACAGACAATAATCAGTAGGTTGGCTCGATGCACAGCCAGACAGACAATAATCAGTAGGTTGGCCCGATGCACAGCCAGACAGACAATAATCAGTAGGTTGGCCCAATGCACAGCCAGACAGACAATAATCAGTAGGTTGGCCCAATGCACAGCCAGACAGACAATAATCAGTAGGTTGGCCCAATGCACAGCCAGACAGACAATAATCAGTAGGTTGGCCCAATGCACAGCCAGACAGACAATAATCAGTAGGTTGGCCCAATGCACAGCCAGACAGACAATAATCAGTAGGTTGGCCCAATGCACAGCCAGACAGACAATAATCAGTAGGTTGGCCCAATGCACAGCCAGACAGACAATAATCAGTAGGTTGGCCCAATGCACAGCCAGACAGACAATAATCAGTAGGTTGGCCCAATGCACAGCCAGACAGACAATAATCAGTAGGTTGGCCCAATGCACAGCCAGACAGACAATAATCAGTAGGTTGGCCCAATGCACAGCCAGACAGACAATAATCAGTAGGTTGGCCCAATGCACAGCCAGACAGACAATAAATCAGTAGGTTGGCCCAATGCACAGACAGACAGACAATAAATCAGTAGGTTGGCCCAATGCACAGCCAGACAGACAATAAATCAGTAGGTTGGCCCAATGCACAGCCAGACAGACAATAATCAGTAGGTTGGCCCAATGCACAGCCAGACAGACAATAATCAGTAGGTTGGCCCAATGCACAGCCAGACAGCACACATAACTGCATTCCAACTGCTCTGCATGTCATTAGCATATCTCCACCTCATGGACCAAGCCTTTCATTTCCTCCTAGAGATGATAAGGATCTCCTTATCCCAGATGTGATGACTGGGGGAGGCACAACACACAACACACACACACTTCTAATCATGAAAACTTTCGCAAAAATAACAATAACACAATAAAAGCCTCATCAGTTATAATGAAACTAATTTAAGTCAGCCAGCAGAAAGGCCTACATACAGTATCAGAGGACAACAGTAAGTGAGCAACCTCCCTGCTGCGTACATCCTTCTCTGTCCTGTCCCAGTGGTGGAGTGAGACACCCTCATAGGATTAAAGGAGAAGAAAGGAGGGATTATAACTTGGTGACCTTTCAATCCGCTGTCTGTCAGGGTGTACTAAAGCCACATATGCTTTAGGAGAGCTAATCTCCGTCTCTCTTTCGCTTTCTATTTTTTCACACCCCTCTCTCTTTGTGTCCATAAGGGATGTATCATTTCTTTATCCCCCTCCATCCAGATTTACTCCAGAAAATAAACTTTCTATCCTGATCTGATAAGAAGCCAGTCTCTATCCTGGGAAAAGGTCCGGCTGCCTCCAGTTTTCTCGTATTTCGGAGCGTCTGATAATTCTAAGGGCGACGGTGACAAAGGCCTGGTCTGATGGAGACCGTGTCTGTCAGGGAAACGGTATAAAGAGTCTGCACGGTCATAAAGCTCCACCACGTAACGTTACCTTTATTAATAAACAAACAGGGTTTTGATCCTGCTAGGATCTTCCTCATGTCATTTCACAGGAAGTGTCCCACACCCATATTTATAGACATAAGACAAGCAATAATTAGAAACAGTGACACCGAAGCGACAGTGACACTAATTTCCCGGCATTATTTCTCTCTCCCTTTCTCTCTCCCCCATGTACACTCTATCCCAATTCATTGTGGCTATACTGATAGCAGTTTGAAATGTCTGGGCAAAATTGAAATAGAAAGAAATACCCTCTTAAATAATCTGGTATGGTATTCACATATACACACACACCAGTGTTTGGTTCGTGTAACAATCATTGTGACAAATATTGCTGTTTTGCTATTTACATTGGATTGATTGACATAAGATAATTGTGGAAGACTATGAAATATCTAACTGAAGGTGTAGCAGCCCATCTATCATTGTGTAATTCAACGGACTGCCTACATTATTCTCAGGCAGATTATTGTTATAAAGAAAATAGAGGGTTTTTGTCAGGTTAAGAGGGAAATTGTCGAGAAAAGCACTAAATATTGTGAAAAATATATACATGGTGGTATAAACTATTTTTTTCTAGGCTAAATAAGGCTTAAAGTTGCATTAGATTAAAAGCTAATATTATAATTGAACTAATTTTAGATTAATGATGTGTATTATTTTGCTTAACAACGACTTTTATTTGATCTAGCCTAGTTTAGAAAAAGGACAATTAAAACAATTCGCACAATCATTAGGGTATAGGTTATGTTTAACATTCAATGTGTATCTTCATTAAAACGACTTTCGTCAAATTTGTTGAGATCAAAAAGGCTATGTTGTATATTATTTAGCCTATAGCCTATAGCTACAGTTCTTCATGCACTCCACTGACAGCACTTTATGCCCCTCTCGTGAACAAAAAGACAGACAGTAAATGAAAAGGAGAGAGAAAAGGATAGTTTTTTTTTGGAGCACCGAGAACCTGTAATTCACAATAAGTGGAAAACAGAGATGCAGTGCTACCCTCTCTTTCACCCTAAATCCTTGTGTTGGAAATCATTAAATTGCAGTGCGCACACTGCAGTTGTCCAGGGCCTAGGAGATGAACCCCGCAATAAAATCATCGGAATTACCGACACCAACCCGTGAGTGCTGCTCGTACGTAACCAGCTAGTGTCAGCACCACTCCAATGGGACTCAGTAGGGAGCGTCCTCCCCACATGCCTCGCCGGTCCATGATCCCGCAACACGCTATAGATAATCACCGCTTGCGTGCGAGCTCTCCATCCGTTTCATTCTCAATCTTTTATTCCCCACTCTCTATCTGCCGTTTTTATTCTCTCTCAACATACAATACTGCAAAGACCGACAATAGCTTACACAACAACTGACTCATCTTTTCATTACCTTTATTTAACTAGGCAAGTCAGTTAAGAACAAATTCTCCATTATGACGGCATCGGAACCTGCCTTGTTCAGGGGCAGAACAGATTTTGACCTTGTCAGCGCGGGGATTCGATCTTGCAACCTTTCCAACTAGTCCAACGCTGTAACCATCTTAATAAAAAGTATGTTTCTTCCATAAAAAAATGATACTCTAGGCCAAAATGCACCAATACATTTTAAAGGTCAAATAAATCCCTTTTATGTTGGCATGTGCGCCCAAAATAGCAACCCTCTATATCACCTAAAAGTAAAAAAAGAAATACAAATTTAACCCACACAAACGGTTAGAAAAGAAAAAAAGACAAAAATGAGTAGGCCTATTTCATATAAAACAAGCTTACATCGTTTTTCATTTTATTTGATTTAGGCCAACAAAAAAATGTAGTGTTCTAAGAGCGATAAGAATCTTAGAATATGAGTCTCCTGGAGAGACTTAGGTAAAAGCCACTAATTACCCCGTGGACCGCTGTGATAGTGACGGAGATGAAATTAGAGGAACAAAAAAGACGCAAACGCGCATCTGAATAACGAGCCACATTCTCAATATAATTTTTAATTTGATTTTGTTGCAGGGTTTTTTCTCTCCTGTGCAGAAGACAGGGAAATTACAGAAAGAATAATACACTGCAAAACAAAGCAAGCCTCACGCGCACCTATTCACAGGACGGTTACACGCCTAATTTGGTCCAAAAATGATAATAAAAAGAGCTGACAAAACCGACTACAATCAGCCGCACGTGCATGCGCGCGCCCACGGTATCACGACAGGGCTCACGGTATCATAACAGGACGTAGGCTAATTTGACAGGGGCAAAAACACTACAGCAAAAACTGGCACAGAAACGGTGTATGAATATAATGCAGAAACATTATCTTGTGGAACATTTATCAGTGTCCAATAGAAGTTGGTCTGATGTGAGAAACATTTACAAATAATGAGTCTTTAAAATTAAACTTGAATATCTTTCATTCCTTGATTTTTGATTCCATAAATACACTATGTTTACTAATCATAATTGATCATCATTAATGTACATATGATTCACAATGTAAATAGTTTTGCTGTTATAAATTCTAATATATTTCAAATCTTGAGCTCAAAAGAACACAGACTTTCATTAATGTAAAAACAATGTTATCCCAGTAATGTAGATGATTTATCAATGTTATGATCATCTTTTGAAGAGTGCATGTCTCTAAGAGAACATCAAATTATCGGAATTGAAAAGCATAATTCAAGATATTGAGAGGGGAGGGGGAACAGAGAATAACTTCTCAAGGTAACCATACATTACCGGTACACTTCATGCTACTTGCATAGCTTACCATTCATACCGGATGAGATTTAGAGTTCAGGACAAACTATACCTGGGAAATGCTCCATGAATGAACCCTCTGCAAACCATCTCTGTGTGTTTTTACTGTCTTGCCTCTGATCCCAATCTGTAGATCCAGTGGATCCAGTGGATCGTGAATATATCCCACATATCACAGCTTTTCATCTCCAATGGCATATAGTGGATCCCATGTTCTGTACAGCAATACACAGATCCAACATACGGAGAATATCTTAAAAATGATGTATTGTATAAGGGGATCAGCTATAATCAGGAACGTCTGAGAGAGGGAGGCCAAGACTATTTTACAATTGAATCTGATCTATTTCACAACAAGGAAGTGTGCGGCGTATTTCAAACATACATTTCAAAGACTGGATCCATGGAGGGACATAAAAGGCGTTCAGGATGTGTGTGATCTTTACCTCAAAGCGCATCCCTGCTCCGTAAACTACATTACAGCTAGAGATGAACATGATTCCTTTACTTCACAAGCTAACAGTAGAACCTAGAATACACGTAGAATACAGTAAATACGTCAAATCATGGCATATATCATATCAATTCACTCTTTTTAAAACCTTCTAAACCACTCAATATTTCAGTGAGAATAGAATCAAACAACGACAAACTATAAGCTCACATTCATTGGGAAATAAATCCTATCTGAGAGACGTAGTCAACATGTACCTCTAAACAGATACAATATGCTATCTCTGTGCAATACCTTATACAACATGAGAATGAGCCTACCTATCATATTAATATATTGGAATCAGTTAGTGGGAGAAAAGCCGTGTTTTCAACTCCAGCCTGTCTGGCCCTACTACAGTCCTCTACATCACTAGCCATGAATAGAACCCCCCCCCAAACATGTTCTCCATGTTCCAACATACTTTACCTCTTATAGAGATCTAAAGAGGTTTTAACACTCCGTCACTTTCTCTGTTTGGTTCTCTTCTGTTTCATGTTCATCTGCAGCTTCAGGCTCTACACACCCACTTAGGACACTGAGAGAGAGAGAAGATAAAAACATACAATTCATACTCTTCAGCTTACAACATTTTCAACACATCCACACACAAAAACAGCCCAGATTACCATAGATCAGAATTTTTATCTGTGATTCCTTACATTGGAGGGAGAGGAAGATGTTTGCAAAGACATGTCTCAACTCTCATTGTCTACTGTAAGACTTGAGGCCATATAGAATAAGACGTGTAGGTACTCTCATATGGACAAGGACACCGGACATGATGCTGAAGATTTGATTGACAGTATGCACATAGTATAGCAGTACAAAAGGAATATTGTCCCACACCCATATATTGTCGCCCCCTCCCTCCCTGTCCCTACTTCTTACCATCTCATTCTGTCAGTATCTGTCTCTATATCTCTCTTTTTCTTTCACACTCCCTCTCGCTCTCCCTCCTTCCCAAGGCCTTGCTTCTCTCTCTCTCTCTCTCTCTCTCTCTCTCTCTCTCTCTCTCTCTCTCTCTCTCTCTCTCTCTCTCTCTCTCTCTCTCTCTCTCTCTCTCTCTCTCTCTCTCTCTCTCTCTCTCTCTCTCTCTCTCTCTCTCTCTCTCTCTCTCTCTCTCTCTCTCTCTCTCTCTCTCTCTCTCTCTCTCTCTCTCTCTCTCTCTCTCTCTCTCTCTCTCTCTCTCTCTCTCTCTCTCTCTCTCTCTCTCTCTCTCAGAAAGAGGCCACCACTGACAGCTAATCACCAGGGGATGGGAAAAGAGAGGGGGGCTATAGCTGTACACACAGACACACCATGATTGACATACAATGGTCATGGAATCTATGGCTCAACTCATCTCCCTCTTCCCCTCCCAAAAATCTTTCCTCTCCCTCTCTCTGTGCTGAAAAGACACTGGGAAGAGCGAGGGAGAAAACAGAGAGAGAGAGAGAAGCAGTCATCTCTACTAAACCAAAGCCAGAGCCAGTGGACAATGTAAAGATCAGCTTCAATCTTTGCTAATGCTCTCGCTCGCTCTCTCTCTCTCTTAATCCTCCCTCCATCAGGTGCAGGCATGGAAGGGGAGGAGGGAGGGGGGATTGTGATCTGGAGAGAGAGACTCCTCTCATATCATCCCTCCGTTGGCTCCATCCCAATGCTCCCAGCCAGCCACTGATCCTGTTATCATACCACTATAGAGAGAGACAGAGAAGAGTGGAGGAGGAGAGAAACAGAATGAGAGTCATATATTTCTTCGTAGTTTAAACAGGTCTTTGACACCATCCCCCTATACCCAGACACAGGGATGGTCAGGTCATGGCTTACTATTGACTGGTTTCATTGGGTTAAACAGATAGTCAAACCCCTGTCACCTTGGTATCATTATACAAATATTCTACTATAGTCATTCTCCATGAGAGATTTCAACTGGCTGGCTTACACAGTGATGGATAAAAGTACACATACTTGAGGATAAGTAAAGATTCCTTCATGGAAAATTACTTAAGTAGAGTGAATGTCACCCAGTAGAATATTACTTGAGTAAAAGTCTAAAAGTATCTGGTTTTAAATGTGCTATAAATCAAATTCCTTAAATTAAGCAAACCACATGGCACGATTTTCTTGTTTAAAAAAAAAACTATTTACGGACTGCCAGGGGCACACTCCAACATAATTTACAAACCCTGTATTTGTGTTTAGTGATTCTGCAAGATCAAAGGCAAAAGGGATGGCCTCATGTTCTCTCGAAAAGTGTATGAATTCGACAATTTTGCTGTCTGGCCTGAGCATTTTGGTTGTATTTATTTGCACCTAAGAAGAGAAGTGAAAGACAAAACAGTACAGATCAAAAACAAGGTTAAAAAGGTGTGTAGGTGAGGTTGAAAATATGTAAACCCATTTTAAATGTAATAATGATTTGGGGTGTCAGGGAAAATGTATAAAAGTAAAAAGTACAGATTTTCTTTAGGAATGTAGTGGAGTAAAAGTAAAAGTAGTCAAAAATATTAATATTCAAGTAAAGTACCCTAACAAACGATTAAGTAGTACCTCAGAGTATTTTTACTTAGTTAATTTACCCCACTGGAGGTTGTAGGGCTGGACTGGACAGCACCACAGGCAATAACTCATACACCAACGTATGCACACACACACACACAAGTTTGCTGAATAACCCCTGCTGTTGACATGTTGGTTGATATGGAGCTTAGATTTTTTTTTTTTAACATCCACTTTAAACTGGACTCCATAGAGGTGAAACTGCCACGTCCGTTTGCAATATTACAACAAAACATATATTACTTCATACAATCATTACACATCATTGTGATAGAACAGCAGAGTATGTACTACGATTTATTTAAACATGATGCTGGATGTTCATTTCCACAAAACAAAAACTGTTTCGCCTATCGCGGATCTCAATTTTACAGTACACTAGTTTGGCTTATTGTAACTATCACAATAAGACCTGCATGTCTAATCTCACTTTTGATGAAAAAGAGATTAGGATGATTCGGACCCGAGTCTCCATTCATAGACCAGAATACTGCTTTCCAGGAAGGACTTTTACCTTGCGTTTGCGCATTAGACCGCCCGCCATCCCGACATTTGAGCAAAAACATAAGGGTGACTTGTAAGAAAGTTGTGTTGATTATTAGACGATTGTATATTCTGGATATGTCAAAGGCTTTACTAAAGCCTTCACACTACTTGAGGAAGCACTCCCCCTACTGACTGATTTAGTACCTACAACGTTAGTTCCCGTGTTGCTCAGTCGGCAAGAACGTCGCACTCCCAGGATCATGGGTTCAATTCCCTCTGGGGTAGTACACTAAAATGTATCCACTCACTGTACTGTTGTGGATAAAACCATCTGCTAAATGGCATGTATTATATATATGACCTCTCATGCTACACACCCTGAATTACAGCACACAGCCAGACATAACTCCTCAGCCATTTCTACAGCCACACAGACAACAGATAACATTACTCCTGTCTGATGAGCCCTTGATTTATTCTCTCAGTTAAGGTGTGATGTTATCTTTCAAAATGTTCAGAGAAATAAGAACCCCCTTACACATTACAAAGTAGTCACATTATTCCTTCTCTAACTGCCAGGGTTATTTCTTGACAACAAAACAACAGACTGTATGCAGAGTAGAGTTAGAAGGACTGCATAATTAACTAAGCTCTAGTCCATTTCCCCTGATCAGTGTGACACGATCCCACCAGTATACTGACAGCTCCTACATCCCTGTTGGGAAAGCTTGCCACTGTGACAAACATACACGTCGATTCCCTTTCTCCCAGGACAGAGTGGGTGTTCTTTTCTTTTATTCTCTCTCTCTCGCTCCTTTCTTTCAGCTAGCCAATTAACCAGGGAGCAGTCGCCTAATGAGTTGTCTCTGGTGGGGAGATGGACAGACGGACTGGAGGTTGACAAGAGGGGGGGGGGGGGGCAAGAGAGGTGAGTGAAGCCATAGAAGAGTAGAGGGGTGGAGAGAATGAGGAGAGAGGGGTGAGAGGAGAGGACACAGGGACGAAAGAGGGGTAAGTGGTGAGGGGATAGGGTGAGGGACAGAGGCAGAGGAAGGAGGAGAGGAGGAACAACCATCCCATCCCGTCTCTCAGCACCTTTCACCAGGACATTGTCAGGCCAGACAAAAGGCTTATCAGCCTCCTATTCACTACAGTCTGATGAACTGGGAGGATGGAGGGAATGGGAGGAAGAGTGGGGGGATGGGGGGGATAGAGAAGGAAAAGGAGGGGGAGGGGAAGGACATGTCGTTCCACTGGACCAGGGGACCAGTGGTAGCCTTATAGATTACTGACATATAACAATGGGAAAATGCAAGAACTAAAACTTACTTTTGGGTCTCAAAAGGGTTCTTCGGCTGTACCCATAGGTAGGTACCCATAGGTCTAGGTAGAACCCTTTTTGGGTTCCATGTAGAACCCTTTGTAAAAAGGATTCTACATGGAACACAAAAGGGTGTTCAGGAACCAAAAAGGCTTCTCCAAAGAGTTCTCCTATCGGGACAGCCGAATAACCGTTTCAGGTTCTAGATAGCACCTTTATTTCTGTAGGAGTTAACAGGCGTTTTGTACATAGGATAAAGCGACAGTAAATCATAAATCCATGTTAAGAGTATCTTGCAGACCAGGTCAAAAGTAAATAAATAAACCAGGTAAATAATTCCTGGCAAACTGAATCCGATACATCTCATTGCTCCCGGCACATTCTCCGGCCAATTCAAAAGGAGGGTGTTTTTAAAGCAATGCTTGAGGTAACAAGTGGTCATTTTCTTCTTTCCTCCCTCCCTCGTTCTTTTCTTTTCAGAAGAAAGGATGCAGTAATTAGAGGGTGGGCCAGGTGGATGGATGTAGACAACTCAAGAGCGTAACTCTACCTCACCTCCCCCCTACTGAGGGAGAGAGAGAGAGAGATGGAAGGAAGGAAGGAAGGAGAGAGAGGGAGGGATGGAGAGAGGGAGAGAAAAGGAGTCTGGAGGAGGGAAGAAGAGGGTAAAGGGGGTGTATGGAAGGAGGGAGAGAGCAGGGAGGATGAATGAAGGATAACAACAGAGAGAGGAGCAGAGAGGATGGATGAAGGGTAACAACAGAGAGAAGGAGCAGAGAGGATGAATGAAGGGTAACAACAGAGAGAGGAGCAGAGAGGATGGATGAAGGGTAACAACAGAGAGAAGGAGCAGAGAAGATGGATGAAGGGTAACAACAGAGAGAGGAGGAGCAGAGAGGATGGATGAAGGGTAACTAAATGGGGCGTTAAATGAGGTGAGGGTCATGGGAGGCCAGGGTGGATGCCCACTGTGAAACTAATGAAGGTCTCCAAGCGGAGGGGCCACCCACAGAACGACAAGCCCAACAAAGATGCTTCTGTCTGGGCTTCCCTTTCCCAGAGACCTCCTTGAGATGCTGGGGGTCCATTAAAAGGCTGCAAGGCCCAGGGTCTATTCAAGCGCACACACACAGAGGCATGCATGTACGCACACATACAGATATGGACACACACACACACACACACACACACACACACACACACACACACACACACACACACACACACACAAACAACACCGTTAATTAATCCTCAGATTACCCAGCCAATTATTACCACACTTGTACTAATTAGAAATTATTTAAAGCATTTCCCAATTAGGGTTTACATGCTCAGCCTGATAGGAGCTTGCGTCGTTAAACCAACTGGTTTACAGTAGGAGAGGACACACACACACAAACAAACACACACACACCGCTGGATCAAACTGCAGTAATCAGGCAGTCTGAGAGAGTGTCCCTGACAGGAGTAAAGGATGAGAAAAGAAAAGGAGGAGACTAAAAGCAACAAAGCTGCCAGTCCTCCAGTGCAGTATGGTGGGGCAGTGTTATTAGGCCAGGTAGTGGACTGGACCTTGATTAGGACAGATCATAATAAAACCAGCCTGGAAACACATGCCAATTAGGTTACCACAAGAACCAGGGTGCCTCATCGCTATGGAAACCCCCACCCTTCTTTTTGAACTCTCTATGACATGTCGCCCTCCCTATTCCTTCTCCCCCCCCCCCCCCCCACTCTCCCCCTCCCTCTCTCCCCCCCCTCTCTCTCTGGGCTTGTGTGCTGTCAGTGTTGAGAATGAGGAATGAGGAGACGATGGAGTGAACGTAAGAGAGAAGAGGTGTGTAAACAGATAGATGTTCTGTGTGATGAGCCTATGGTTAAATGAACACATCAAAGTGCCAGTATCGCTTTAATGCGTGTAAGTGCATGTATGGTTGTGATCGTTCACACGTGTGGGGGCATGTGTGTGTGAACGTGTGTGAGTGAATGTGTGTGTTCAGGTATGTGTTTATGTATGTGCGTGCATGCGTGTGAGGGAAGGTGTGTGTTCAGGTATGTGTGTGTGTGTGTGTTGGAGGGTTCAGACCCAGGGGAGAGTCATTAGAAGACTATTACAGGTTCATCCATGGGTGAAATGTAAGCTGTAACACTCAGCATCACAGCTATTTGCTCTCTCTCCCTGCAGCTGTTATCAGGGCTAAATCTGTCAACCTACTCATTACTGTACTTTACAGCAATCATAACAACAGTAACAACAACAGCAATGACAACAGACTGTGTGTATAGGCATTAATCCCCGAGCTGACAAGGTAAAAAATGTGTCGTTCTGCCCCTGAACAAGGCAGTTAACTCACTGTTCCTAGGCCGTCATCAAAAATAAGAATTTGTTCTTAACTGACTTGCCTAGTAAAATAAAGGTTCAAAAAATATATTAAAAAATGTAGACACACACGTGTCAATGTATGAATGTCACCAGAAAACCTCCTCTCTCTCCTCTTGTCCCCTGGTCTCATTCAACCATCTCTCCTACTCCCCCCTTTCGATTGCTCCCCCTTTTTCCTCCTCCTCTCCTCTCCTCTCCCTTCCCCTACCTACCCTTTACTCTCCCCTGTCTCTACCTCCTCCTCCCCCTTCCCCTACCTACCCTTTACTCTCCCCTGTCTCTACCTCCTCCTCTCCCTTCCCCTACCTACCCTTTACTCTCCCCTGTCTCTACCTCCTCCTCTCCCTTCCCCTACCTACCCTTTACTCTCCCCTGTCTCTACCTCCTCCTCTCCCTTCCCCTACCTACCCTTTACTCTCCCCTGTCTCTACCTCCTCCTCTCCCTTCCCCTCCTCCTCTCCCCTCCCCTCCCATCTCTCTCCACCTCTCCCCTCCCTCTCCACCTCCTCCTCAGGGATCCATGTCATAATTTTAATTAATTTCTAATCAGGCGAGAGTAAACTAATCAGGGGAGGCTTTAAACAATGACGGCTCTGTCTGACTGCTCGGTCTGCTTCGCCAACACCGGGAGACACACACACACACACACACACACACACACACACACACACACACACACACACACACACACACACACACACACACACACACACACACACACACACACACACACACACACACACACACACACACACACACACACACACACACACACACACACACACACACACACGATGGGATACAAACTAACACTTTTACTGGCTTGATTTTCACAAAATGTGTCCTTGTGTGAGTCGTCTGCTTATGGTAAATACCGTGCTACTGTATATAATGTTTAAGATTGAAAAGAATACATGGGTTAGTGAATAAAGAAGCTAGCTAAATATGATTGGATGAATGTGATGGATAGATAAACAGGTGATGAATACATGTGGCTAACCCAGAGTGAACGGTGTCTATCAGCAGCCATAAACACAGAATGGAACACACAAAGGCTACAGCTATCTGTAGGAGGCCAGATCCATTCTGCCAAGGCTAAGGTACTGTGACAAGCAGAGAGAGAGAGGGAAGGAGAGGAATGGAGAGAGACGGAGGGAAGGAGGGGGGAGAGAGAAGAGAGAGAGAGGAAGAGAAATAACATGAGTAATAAGGGTAAGATGAGGTTACAAGACAGCCTTGATTAACCTTTGCCACACACACACACACACACACACACACACACACACACACACACACACACACACACACACACACACACACACACACACACACACACACACACACACACACACACACACACACACACACACACACGTGACACAGTTAACCTGTAAGCTCCATAGGGGATATGAGGATCTGTCATGAAAGGTCAGGCTTGTGAGTGAATCAGTACTGAGAGAGAGAGTAAGTGTGTGTGTAGGTTCTTTCATATCTGTCTCTCCTCAGGTGTGTAACAGTACCTGCCTCCCCCCATGCTGGCGCCATGGTAACCAGACTCCCAGGTGTCCCCTAAAGTGACAGTTGACCTGGAGACCACAGCCTGCCACCAGATCACATGACAGCATCACACGCATGCACGAACACACACACACGTAAATACACTATATATACAAAAGTATGTGGACACCCCTTCAAATGATTGGATTTGGCTTTTTCAGCCACACCCGTTGCTAACAGGTGTATAAAATCGAGCACACAGCCATGCAATCTCCATAGACAAATATCGGCCTTACTGAAGAGCTCAGTGAATTTCAACGTGGCATCGTCATAGGATGCCACCTTTTCAACAAGTCAGTTCGTAAAATTTCTGCTCTGCTAGAGCTTCCCCGGTGCTGTTATTGTGAAGTGGTAACATCTAGGAGCAACAACGGCTCAGCCGCGAAGTGGTAGGCCACACAAGCTCACAGAACGGGACCAGGGTTTATGAACAGAACGGGACCAGGGTTTATGAACAGAACGGGACCAGGGTTTATGAACAGAACGGGACCAGGGTTTATGAACAGAACGGGACCAGGGTTTATGAACAGAACGGGACCAGGGTTTATGAACAGAACGGGACCAGGGTTTATGAACAGAACGGGACCAGGGTTTATGAACAGAACGGGACCAGGGTTTATGAACAGATCGGGACCAGGGTTTATGAACAGATCGGGACCAGGGTTTATGAACAGAACGGGACCAGGGTTTATGAACAGAACGGGACCAGGGTTTATGAACAGAACGGGACCAGGGTTTATGAACAGAACGGGACCAGGGTTTATGAACAGAACGGGACCAGGGTTTATGAACAGAACGGGACCAGGGTTTATGAACAGAACGGGACCAGGGTTTATGAACAGAACGGGACCAGGGTTTATGAACAGATCGGGACCAGGGTTTATGAACAGATCGGGACCAGGGTTTATGAACAGAACGGGACCAGGGTTTATGAACAGAACGGGACCAGGGTTTATGAACAGAACGGGACCAGGGTTTATGAACAGAACGGGACCAGGGTTTATGAACAGAACGGGACCAGGGTTTATGAACAGAACGGGACCAGGGTTTATGAACAGATCGGGACCAGGGTTTATGAACAGAACGGGACCAGGGTTTATGAACAGAACGGGACCAGGGTTTATGAACAGAACGGGACCAGGGTTTTGTGTAAATTAGATACAATGACATGTCATCTGCTTTGTATCATTGGAGGAAGTGAGAGCGGAAGAAAGAGAAGCAGAAAGTAGAAGTAGCCCAACAGCGTTTGAGAGGAGAGATACAGAGAGGGAAATGATCAAATAGAGCCTTCCTTTCCTTCCTTATTGCCCTCTGTGCCAAGTACTGACAGCCCATGGCAGCCGCTTCCCTGGGATGGAATTAGGAATCCGGAGGAGGGAATCTGAAATGCTTCCATGATGTGTCAAACAACACTGGGATCCAAAAAGAGAGGAGAGAAAGAGATGGAGAGAGAGAGATTTTAGCAGGAGAAAGAAACTGTCACATCATCAGAATGGTTTGTCTAAACGGGGAGATGTGGGTTGGAGTGGGGGGAGAGGGGGAAGATATGGTTGTGGAATCTGGCAGCTATGTTCGAGGGCGGTATTTCAACAAAAATAAGCAGCCCCCAGGCAATGGAAGAGAGAGAGAGGGAGAGAGGTTAGAATGAAGATTGTAGGGGTGGGAGGGAGAGAGGGGTAGTGGGAGACAGAGGGAGGGAGAGAGAGCGAGGTAGTGGGAGACAGAGGGAGGGAGAGAGAGACAGGGAAAATGAGAGAGAGAAAATTAAATCTGGGAAGCTGACCAAAAATGTTCTGCTCCTCAGATATGCAGCTGTGGAATTAGAACTGGTTTTAAAAACAGGAGAACAAAAATAAACTTCACACTTCAGAAGCCTATTTTGGGGGATGGGGGTAGGAGGGTGGGCTGCTGGCACCAAAACCTTAGGCCCAACGGGCAGACATCTATTCAGCTTATTTCTCCTCCATCCTTAGTTGAAGGTGAGGGGGGCGAGTGAGCTGCCTTGGGTTCCCAGCGGGTTACAATGTGAGCTCATATAGAAACATAACACAACATGCCACTAAAAACCCCACCATAAAACCATTTCTACAGTCTGTGTCCCCTCTAGCACAGTGCTCTGAACGGAGACACGTTGATTAAAGATCAAGCATGATCGTTACTCATATTGTAAATATACAGTAGTGTAGCATCTCTCCACTCCAGGCCAGGATTAGGTCTTTCTCTCTTCATAGGGGAGTGATGATGCACCGTGGTGGAAGTGAACAAAGACCTATCAAAGTCACAAGCAGCCATGACAACAACACAGTGAACAACAAATCAATTACTCCTCAATGTGGCTAATTAAATATATTAACGGCAACATCGGTGAATACTGTGACTGAGAATGACGTTGTTTCTGATGACTGGAATATGGCTGGTTTATTACTAAGTTGACGAGAGAGAGAAAAGAGTGGTGTACAGTGTGCATTGGTTGGCTCCCACACACACACATAGGCATAGAATACACACACGATTTATAAAATCATTATTCAAATATTGTCATCTTTATTTTTCAGATAAAATACCTTAATTGAAAATATTCCCTTTAATAAAGCAGCAGATGATGGAACACTGAGCCAGTGTAAATAGGTCTGTGTAGTACAGAGGAGCTTGTTGCAGTGCGAAGCAACACAATGAGCAACCCTCTACTGTGACGATGGAAGAATAGAGTATGTTCTTGGTCATCTATTACAGTTGATGATAAGTTTAGGAGGAGAAATCAAATCAAACCATTCAATAACTGAAAAATGAAGATGACAATATTTGAATGATGGTTTGTGTGTGTGTGTGTGTGTGTGTGTGTGTGTGTGTGTGTGTGTGTGTGTGTGTGTGTGTGTGTGTGTGTGTGTGTGTGTGTGTGTGTGTGTGTGTGTGTGTGTCAGTTGATACAGCAGGGAGAGAGAGAAATGGTTTCTTATCCAGTTAGCAGAGATTGTTTGTGACTCATTTCAGTTCTATAGCTAGAATTCTCTCTCTGACATCACACCTCTACCTGAGAAGGCCTCTCCAGAAACAGAGACAGGCTACAGAGCTACAGTCACATACAGTTAGCAGGATTAGGATAAGGAATATCATCCCATTTAAATGTGATCCTCTCCTCTTCTACTCCGTGGCCCACACAAGGACAGTAAACAAGGAATATTATGGCAGGAGTACCCATCCGCCTGTCACTCACACAAATACAAACACGCACACAAAAACACGCACACACACCTCTCCAGCCGCCAGAGCTGCTAAATTGCAGTTTGAGAGACGACAGGGGAGGGAGGGGGGTGGTGGGCTCGAGGGACAACATACAATGGAGCGTGCGGCTGACCAGCGTTCAGGTGAAATTGAATTGGAAATCTTCCATGACTGGTTAGCATAACAAAGGGGCCCGTGGCTTTAGACAAAGGCTGCTTCTCTAATGCCCAAAATCAATCTCTCCCTGGGCCCGCCGCCATTGTTCCCCTCCACCATACAGGTGTTCCTTCAATGGTCCTTAATCAAAAGTGTCAAAACAAAGTTAGGACTTATCTCTGCTCCTCCACAGATGGGAAAGAGAGAGAGGGAAGAGGGGGAGAGAGAGGGAAGAGGGGGAGAGAGAGGGAAGAGGGGGAGAGCGAGGGAAGAGGGGGAGAGAGAGGGAAGAGGGGGAGAGCGAGGGAAGAGGGGGAGAGCGAGGGAAGAGGGGGAGAGAGAGGGAAGAGGGGGAGAGCGACGGAAGAGGGGGAGAGAGAGGGAAGAGGGGGAGAGCGACGGAAGAGGGGGAGAGAGAGGGAAGAGGGGGAGAGAGAGGGAAGAGGGGGAGAGCGATGGAAGAGGGGGAGAGAGAGAGAGGGAGACTTGAGTGACTAGTGTGTATTGGTTTGTGTATGCCTGTGCACTAGAATGTGCTATTCTGTTCTGTGGACCTACTGTACAGTACCTATAGTGTAAGTGTAAAGACCTGTGCAAATCCTTCCTTCCTTCCTTCCAGATGTGTATATGTGTGTGTGTGTGTGTGTGTGTGTGTGTGTGTGTGTGTGTGTGTGTGTGTGTGTGTGTGTGTGTGTGTGTGTGTGTGTGTGTGTGTGTGTGTGTGTGTGTATGTGTGTGACCTCTTGTTAGAGAGGCTGCTCTTAAAGGAGAAGTTTCTCCAACATCCAGAAACTCCCAAGTGATTCCATACACCGGTAACAGAGCAGAGCGAGGCCTGCATCCAGCAACGTCACGAGTCACGTGAGCCGTTTTTGCAGCTGTTTCAGTACAGCACTACAGGGAGAGAGAGGGGGAGAGGGCAAACTCCACAGAACTAGTGTCACGCCTTGACCATAGAGAGCTTTTTATTCTCTATGTTGGTTAGGTCAGGGTGTGACTAGGGTGGGTATTCTAGTTTTTAAATTTCTAAGTTGGCCTGGTATGGTTCCCAATCAGAGGCAGCTGTTTATCGTTGTCTCTGATTGGGGATCATATTTAGGCAGCCTTTTCCCCCACGGTGGTTGTGGGATCTTGTATATGTCTAGTTGCCTGCGAGCACTACATTTGCGTCACGTTTCGTTTTGCACTTTATTGTTTTCTGTGTGTGTCACTTCCAAATAAAGAGGATGGAACCATACCACGCTGCATTTTGGTCCGATTCATATTACAACGATCGTGACAACTAGGTTCAATGTATGGAATCACTTGGGAGTTTCTGGATATTGGATAAAGTTCTCTTTTAAAGGTGTTTGTTTTGATAAGGTTGCCCTATTCTATCTGTGCTCTCCCAGCCTCAGAGATTACCATATTAATAATCTCAGCCTGCTAATCCCAAACACTAATGAACAGCTCCATATTCCAGCAGCCCTGACATTACCAACCAGCTGACAATTATCCAGCATCACACACACACACACACACACTGTCACGACTCCTACCGAAGGTGGCTCCTCTTCCTGTTCGGGTGGCGCTCGGCGGTCGTCGTCACCGCCCTACTACCTGCCATCGATCCCTTTTCCCTTTTCTGTTGGTTTTGTCTGATTTGTTTCACCTGTTTCTTGTTTAGATTTTGAGTTGGGCTATTTAAGCCAGTAGGCCCGCCTGCTCTTTGTGCGGGCGTGATTATTTTTCCCACTGGGTTGACGTGTGGTAGTGCGTGTTGTGTAGTTACCTGTTTTGGGCATTTGTTTGATTACGCCCAGTTTCGTGGAGAGTACTACTTTTCCCTGTGCGTAATAAAGCGCTATTCTGAACTTTCTGCCTCCTGCACCTGACTCCGCACCCACTACGCCTAGTGTGTTACACACACACAATATATACAGTGGGGAGAACAAGTATTTGATACACTGCCAATTTTGCAGGTTTTCCTACTCCAACCAGTAAGAATTCCGGCTCTCACAGATCTGTTAGTTTTTCTTTAAGAAGCCCTCCTGTTCTCCACTCATTACCTGTATTAACTGCACCTGTTTGAACTCGTTACCTGTATAAAAGACACCTGTCCACACACTCAATCAAACAGACTCCAAGCTCTCCACAATGGCCAAGACCAGAGAGCTGTGTAAGGACATCAGGGATAAAATTGTAGACCTGCACAAGGCTGGGATGGGCTACAGGACAATAGGCAAGTAGCTTGGTGAGAAGGCAACAACTGTTGGCGCAATTATTAGAAAATGGAAGAAGTTCAAGATGACGGTCAATCACCCTCGGTCTGGGGCTCCATGCAAGATCTCACCTCGTGGGGCATCAATGATCATGAGGAAGGTGAGGGATCAGCCCAGAACTACACGGCAGGACCTGGTCAATGACCTGAAGAGAGCTGGGACCACAGTCTCAAAGTAAACCATTAGTAACACACTACGCCGTCATGGATTAAAATCCTGCAGCGCACGCAAGGTCCCCCTGCTCAAGCCAGCGCATGTCCAGGAACGTCTGCAGTTTGCCAATGACCATCTGGATGATCCAGAGGAGGAATGGGAGAAGGTCATGTGGTCTGATGAGACAAAAATAGAGCTTTTTGGTCTAAACTCCACTCGCCGATTTTCTATTGGGTTCACAATTTTTTTGTTTGAACCCTATCCAAAACCTTTACCCTTAACTAACCATTAGTAATTAATGCCTGAACTTAATCTTCGTAATTTGACGTTTATGGACAAATGTCGCATTCTGCAGTGAGTCTGTGAGAGCTTGTGGCATAGCTAGGACCAGCAGATTTTTCTGGTTAGGTCCCATGATCAGGAAAAACTCCGGGGCCTAGATATTAATAGTTTGTGGTCAAGAAAAACTGCTAGATTCATAGTGTATGAGACAACCCCTCACCCCATCTTTCTGATCCCCCCTCCCCACACCAGCCCAAGGGAAGACTCCCATACAAAGCAGTTGATTAAAAATCACTTAGTGAGACAGATATATAAAGCTGTCAGTCATGGCTTGCCCAGGGGACAAGAGAGAGGAGAAGAAGAGGAGAGGAGGAAGGGAGGAGGAGGAGGGAAGGAGGACAGGAGGGGAGGAGGGGAGAAGGAGAGGAGGGGAAGAGGGGAAGAGGAAGGGAGGAGAGGAAGAGGAAAGGAGGAGGAGAGGTAGTCGTGTTCACCACTAGCTGTAGCTGTCAAACCCACTTGCTCCTGCCTAATCATATAACATGGACTTGACTTCATACACATGGAGGCATTTATAAACCTTTACTTAACCTAAATTAAATAAGAGAGAGAGGGGGGGGGGGTGGAAATCAATTTGTTTTAAATTACATGTGTCACCACATGATGGTAGTTACACATCTGAGCATGGCCCACTGAGACCTCTGACACACACACACACTCGGGCAGCTGCCAGTGGCAGAGGTGAGACAGCATCCCTCTAACGGTCTCCTGGCCATCACAAACAGATGGTGGCCCACACACACACACACACACACACACACACACACACACACACACACACACACACACACACACACACACACACACACACACACTTTAAATAATTTATTTTAATCCACCAATCAAATGTATAATAAAAAAAGGATATAAATATATACAAATATTTCAAAGGTCTCTGTATGCATGGCACTCAAGGGTACACACACACAACAAATCCTTCACCAACTTGTCAAATCTACCACAAAGCCTCACTACCTACAATGTATATTACTCTCAGCCCCCTAATTAGAAAAACTTCTGACCCTTGATACAATAGATGTCAGACATGGGCTATAATATGACAGAGACATCAGAAGGCATATAACATGACAGTGACAGAGATATCATCTCCAAGTAGCCTTTACCCGTAGGCAAATACAGAACTGACCTTAGTACAGTGTCTGGGGGCCACTGCACATCAACTTCCTCTGAGATATCACAGAGTTATATAATCCACAGGGCAGGCCGTCATATTGTGTGTCTGATAATTTGCTGTTTGAAGATTACTGACAGACCTCTTCAGATCCCTCTGAAGATGAAGAGTCTATAGACACTCAGTCAGACAGATCACACCTTAAAGACCCCCTCTCCTTCTGTGACCTTTAACCTCTGATACTTGAGACCCCACCCCCCTCACAATCTCAGCCTACACCAGTTTCTGCCTTTGACTTCTAGTGCAACTCTCACTCTGAAGTGGCAGAGTGCTCTCTCGTCCAAGATTTACATGTTACAGTATGAGGAGAATGACAAACAATCAGTGGACATTTTATCATGTAAATCTTGGTGGGGCAAACTCTCCAAAATGTTTTTTAAATGCATGCCAGCAAAGCCACTACACAACACTAAACTAAACAATAGATTCATTGCACTATAACGGTGACAAGCGGTGCACACAAACTGTTAGGGCTTACATAAATCTGTCTCAACAGCAGAGTTCCAACATCAGTCCCAACACCTTACCACTGCTACACCTGGCTATCAGTGGAGCCTTGTCTGGCAGCAAAACAGTTCATTCAGCCTCGTTTACTGCCTTAAAAAAAACATAGCTGATATGGCTGACTTACTTAAACAAATGTGGTTTCTAATGACAATTGAGATGTGCAAACTATGGCATAAGGGAACGATGAGCGGATAAGAGGCAATCCGTGATTTCGCTTAAGACATTAATAAGCGAGCTAGGATGGACGTAGTCAATAACTATTTGTTAAGCCCTTTTGAAATGTACAGTGACAGAATTCAGAACATGGGTAGTTCTGACATTATTCTCCCTGTTCACCAAGTCAGAACCGTAGGATAAATAAAGGGGACATATAAGCAGACAATGAAGCTCTTGCAATATTCAATGATGACATTTCTCTAAAACAGGCTATAAGCTACATGTAAACCACCAAATAAGCAAAGTTTTTTTTAAATTAATTTTTTTTGTTAACCTTTATTTAACTAGGCAAGTCAGTCAAGAACAAATTCTTATTTACAATGCCCCATGGGACTCCCGGTCACAGCCGGTTGTGATACAACCTGGAATCGAACCATGTCTGTAGTGACACCTCTAGCACTGAGATACAGTGCATTAGACTGCTGGGCCACTCTAGAGTTATGAGGGGAAAAGGGACCAAATTAATAGGGTGAGGCCCATGGGCTACTAACAGCTTACTACACAACATACACTTAGTTTTACTTTCTTAGCTACAGTATACATATCTCCCTAGCATATTACATCAGTTACGCAGCAGCTTACAATTACATTTGTTCTGAATTCTGTCGCTGTACATTTCAAAAGTGCTTAACAAAGTTAGAAGTCTGAGATTTCCCAGTTCCGAGTTTCTAGTTGTTTTGAACACGGCAGAAGTCATAACAGAAGTCAGTCAGACATTCATGAGCGAGCTAGGACGGACGTAGTCAATATAACTATTTGTTCAGCACTTTTGAAATGTACACCAACAGAATTCAAAACATGGGCTGTTCTTACAGTGTTCTCCCTGTTCAACAAGTCAGAACTGTAGGATAAATAAAGGGGGCATATAAGCAGACAATGAAATCTCTTACAATATTCAATGATTACATTTCTCTAAAACAGGTTATAGGCTACATGTGTACCACCAAGTCAGAACAGTAGGTGAAATGAGGCGTAAATAGAGCAAATTATTAGGGTGAGGCACATGGGCTACTAACAGCTTACTACACAACATACACTTAGTATTACTTTATTAGCTACAGTATACATATCTCCCTGGCATATTACATCATTTATGCAGTAGCATACAGTACAACAATACATTTTTGGACTCACCTTGTGATGTGCTCACTTGAACAGGAAGGTGGCGCAGAGGTCCTTCGTGGGAAAATGTTGTCATCAAAGTCTGGTATTCTCTGGATTTATGGTGCTTTCAAAACAACTGGGAACTCGAGAAAAAAAACAAGGTTAAAAAAATACATGATGACGTCATTGATCTTCAGGTCGTAGCTCTAGAAAGAGGCCGGATTTACAATTCCGAGTTTCAAATGTATTTTCCCAGTCAGAGCTCGTTTATTTCCAACTTCCCAGTTGTCTTGAACTCACTGAAGTCACGTTTTCGCAGTACGAGTTAACAGTTGTTTTGAGCGCAGCACAAATCATGCTTCATTGACAGCATGGCCAATGTTGAATGTTTATCATTTTAAACTTGGAAAAGAGACACTTAATCCCAGATTTGGGACCACACATCCACTCCACTGAATAGCAGGCTAGTGATTGCTTTGCAATTCTTGCAGTTAGCCACTGCTTCCTTCCAAACCACTCATTGCTGAATTGCAAATTCCAACTTGTTGTGTAATGTTTATGTCCAATGGCCGATGAGCACTGATACGTTTTATCTATCATTTCTCTTCATTAAGACAAGGATTATAAAGGATTTGCCAGTAGATTGTCGACTTGATTCATAATGATGACTGCTAGCTAAGATTTAGAAAGTATGATGTTGACATGATCAGTCCAATCAAAGCTACGATAGATATAACGTGATTTGACGTAATTTTATCTATGGCCAATGACCTTGAGCCTTCTTGGATGGGCACTTCTAATGTAACTCTATGGCAGTACCCAAGCGGCTTGAATTTTCGTGCTCTCCCCGTAGATTTTTCAGTGACGTAGTGTCCCCATGAGTGACAGAACACTGAGCCAATCACAGCGCAACTAGAGAACATTACCAACCCCTACACTGCATATTTTGCGCTGGCTGCCCCACCACCACAGAAAGCACTGAGCTGGGATGAAACACAAGCATTTTGGAGATGCCTTACTCAAGAACGCAAAAAAGAGACATGTTTGTATGGGGCTTTATTAAATCAAAGTTGTTGTGTATTTTTTTTTTATTTTTTTTTTTTTAACATTGTTTGCAAACTGATATGTGGCACATTTTAATGCCAAAATACATGCTAAACAGGCAACCCCAAAATATATTATAATAGATATGTCGTTTTTAGCTAAACAGGTGAGGTTCAAAACAGGTGGCTCTGCCCCACATGCCCTAAATGATGGGTCGCCACTGCAAACAATCACTATGTAAGCCACTTATAGACATGAGCTGTGTTCGAATACTCATACTAACCGCACTAATCATACTATTTGTGATGTAAATTGAGTATGTAGTATGCTTTTTGGTCAAAGTATGGATATACAGTGGGGCAAAAAAGTATTTAGTCAGCCACCAATTGTGCAAGTTCTCCCACTTAAAAAGATGAGGCCTGTAATTTTCATCATAGGTACACTTCAACTATGACAGACAAAATGAGAAAAAAAAATCCAGAAAATCACATTGTAGGATTTTTTATGAATTTATTTGCAAAATATGGTGGAAAATAAGTATTTGGTCAATAACAAAAGTTTATCTCAATACTTTGTTATATACCCTTTGTTGGCAATGACAGAGGTCAAACGTTTTCTGTAAGTCTTCACAAGGTTTTCACACACTGTTGCTGGTATTTTGGCCCATTCCTCCATGCAGATATCCTCTAGAGCAGTGATGTTTTGGGGCTGTTGCTGGGCAACACGGACTTTCAACTCCCTCCAAAGATTTTCTATGGGGTTGAGATCTGGAGACTGGCTAGGCCACTCCAGGACCTTGAAATGCTTCTTACGAAGCCACTCCTTCGTTGCCCGGGCGGTGTGTTTGGGATCATTGTCATGCTGAAAGACCCAGCCACGTTTAATCTTCAATGCCCTTGCTGATGGAAGGAGGTTTTCACTCAAAATCTCACGATACATGGCCCCATTCATTCTTTCCTTTACACGGATCAGTCGTCCTGGTCCCTTTGCAGAAAAACAGCCCCAAAGCATGATGTTTCCACCCCCATGCTTCACAGTAGGTATGGTGTTCTTTGGATGCAACTCAGCATTCTTTGTCCTCCAAACACGACGAGTTGAGTTTTTACCAAAAAGTTATATTTTGGTTTCATCTGACCATATGACATTCTCCCAATCTTCTTCTGGATCATCCAAATGCTCTCTAGCAAACTTTAGACGGGCCTGGACATGTACTGGCTTAAGCAGGGGGACACGTCTGGCACTGCAGGATTTGAGTCCCTGGCGGCGTAGTGTGTTACTGATGGTAGGCTTTGTTACTTTGGTCCCAGCTCTCTGCAGGTCATTCACTAGGTCCCCCCGTGTGGTTCTGGGATTTTTGCTCACCGCTCTTGTGATCATTTTGACCCCACGGGGTGAGATCTTGCGTGGAGCCCCAGATCGAGGGAGATTATCAGTGGTCTTGTATGTATTCCATTTCCTAATAATTGCTCCCACAGTTGATTTCTTCAAACCAAGCTGCTTACCTATTGCAGATTCAGTCTTCCCAGCCTGGTGCAGGTCTACAATTTTGTTTCTGGTGTCCTTTGACAGCTCTTTGGTCTTGGCCATAGTGGAGTTTGGAGTGTGACTGTTTGAGGTTGTGGACAGGTGTCTTTTATACTGATAACAAGTTCAAACAGGTGCCATTAATACAGGTAACGAGTGGAGGACAGAGGAGCCTCTTAAAGAAGAAGTTACAGGTCTGTGAGAGCCAGAAATCTTGCTTGTTTGTATGTGACCAAATACTTATTTTCCACCATAATTTGCTAATAAATTCATTAAAAATCCTACAATGTGATTTTCTGGATTTTCTTTTCTCATTTTGTCTGTCATAGTTGAAGTGTACCTATGATGAAAATTACAGGCCTCTCTCATCTTTTTAAGTGGGAGAACTTGCACAATTTGTGGCTGACTAAATACTTTTTTGCCCCACTGTAGTTAGCATGCCAAAAGATCCCGGTTGTCGTACTACATTCGCCAAAAAACGAAGTACACAAGCAATGGACATTATATCTATGCTTTTAGGGTCCATAATGCAATTCTTCAGAAAACTGGCATGGCTTAATAACATTTTCAGATTTGAAGAAAATGGCGGAAAATATACAGCCGAACAAATTCATTGCTTTACCAAATTATGACAAAAAATAAGAAAATGTTGAGCAATGTAATAAAGTAATGATTTTTCAAATAAGTTACATGTTATGTTAGCTGACAATTTGTTACCTACACTAGCCTTACGAACCGCATAGAATATCATTACAACAGTTGCTTGTATGTACCGGTATGTTAGCTATCTACCTAACGTTAGTTGGCTACCAATACATCGAACTTGCCAGTACAGTGCCCTCGGAAAGTATTCAGACCCCTTGACTTTTTCCACATTTTGTTACGTTGCAGTCTTATTTTAAAATTGATTAAATACTCCCCCCCCCCGTCCCTCATCAATCTACACACAACACTCCATAATGACAAAACAAAAACAGGTTTAGACATTTTTGCTAATTTATAAAAAAGAAAAAATTAACTAGCACATTTACATAAAAATTCAGACCATTTACTCAGTACTTTGTTGAAGTACCTTTTGCAGCAATTACAGCAGAGTTTTCTTGGGTATGACGCTACAATCTTGGCACACCTGTATTTGGGGAGTTTCTCCCATTCTTCTCTGCAGATCCTCTCAAGCTCTGTCAGGTTGGATGGGTAGCGTTGCTGCACAGCTATTTTCAGGTCTCTCCGGAGATGTTCGATTGTGTTCAAGTCCGTGCTCTGGGTCGGCCACTCAAGGACATTCAGAGACTTGTCCCGAAGCCACCCTGCGTTGTCTTGGCTGTGTGCTTGTGTTTGTTGTCCTGTTGGAAGGTTAACCTTCACCCCAGTCTGAGGTCCTGAGTGCTCTGGAGCAGGTTTTCATCAAGGATCTCTCTGTACTTTGCTCCGTTCATCTTTGCTTCGATGCTGACTAGTCTCCCAGTCCCTGCCGCTGAAAAACATCCCCACAGCATGATGCTGCCACCACCATGCTTCACCGTAAGGATGGTGCCAGGTTTCCTCCAGACGTGACGCTTGGCATTCAGGCCAAAGAGTTCAATCTTGGTTTCATCAGACCAGAGAACCTTTTTTCTCATGGTCTGAGAGTGTTTAGGTGCCTTTTGGCAAACTCCAAGTGTGTTGTCAAGTGCCTTTTACTGAGGAGTGGCTTCCGTCTGGCCACTGCCATAAAGGCCTGATTGGTGGAGTGCTGAAGAGATGGTTGTCCTTCTGGAAGGTTTATCTCACTTTTGTTTATTATCTATTTCACTTGCTTTGGCGATATTAACACATGTTCCCCATGCCAATAAAGCCCTTAGATTGAAAATGGAATTGAATTGAGAAAGAGAGGGATAGAGTGCACGAGAGAGATAGGGAGTAGAGAAATTAGAAATGAGAGAAAGAAGAGAGTGGGAGAGAGAGAGAGATAGATAGAGAAGAGGGGGAGAGAGAGAGAGCAAGCAGAAGCAGGAGAGCATTCACTGCAGTCAGCTTTGCAACATTACCCCGACCCACAACCACCCTGATATAAACCACAAACAAATAGATAAACTATATAGGCAGTAAAAGTGACTGACAGCTGGAGAGGAGACAAAGTGAAGGAGGGGAGTGAAGAAACAGGAGAGAGAAATACAGAGAAAGAGTGAGACAAAGGCAGAAAGAGAGTGAAAGAGAGAGAGACAGCACATTCTATTGTGAAACAAAAAACAATGAACATGGAGCTTCCCTGGGTCAGTTAGCAATGTCACCCCCCACAGGGTCCTTCAGGGTCAGCAGAGACACACACGGCTGGCAAACACACTGCCTGTCTACAAACTACACACAACAAGGTCACATCTGACCAGAGAAAGGAAGAGGGGGAGAGAGAGGAAGTAGAGAAAAGCTAGAGGTAGACAGGACAAGGAAGTTAGAGGAGATGCTGAAAGTGAATTGGATAAAGGAACGGCTACACACAACAACAAACTCCAAAACATATTCCCCAAATGTATTCTATTTCCAAGAACACACACACACACACACACTCACCCCTCCCCCACAAACACCAACCACCAGTGTATTTGTCCCACTGTTATTTGTCCCACTGCATTGTATTGTGCTGACTTGTGTATGGCGAGGGTTCAGGAGAACGTCAAGACTATCTCCCAGCGCCCAAACACACACAATTGAATCACGTCTGAGGTACCCCTCCCCCCCTTAGATTTTTACAGATGTCTGTAATTATCTCTGGCCCTCTGTGTGGCCTTATCATATATAAAATAATTCAATAAGATGATTTTCAAATAAAAAAGCTGTAAAACATTATCCTAAATATAACCCATCAACTTAGTGAATACCTTGTGTGTTTAATATGAGTGTTTCAGCATGACATATCCTTTATTTATTTATTTACATACTTATTTTACTATGTCAGTATGTATTTGTTGTCAATGCTTCAGTGTCAAACTGGTGGCAGTTGTGACATATTGACATAGTAAAATAAATAAAAATATATATATTTCATGCTGAAACCCTCATATTAAACACAGAAGGTATTCACAAAATTAATGGTTTATATTTAGGATAATGTTTTACAGCTTTGTCATTCAATATCCTATTTGAAAATCATCTTATTTAATAATGTAATATATTTTACACTTGATCAAATCAAATTTTATTTTTCACATGCGCCGAATACAACAGGTGTAGTAGACCTTACCGTGAAATGCTTATTTACAAGCCCTTAACTTTTGTCAATAGGGGGAGCTGTTAGCACAATTTTTTTCTTGACGTTTCCAAATTAAACTGCCTCGTACTCAATTCTTGCTCGTACAATATGCATATTATTATTACTATTGGATAGAAAACACTCTCTAGTTTCTAAAACCGTTTGAATTATGTCTCTGAGTGAAACAGAACTCCTTCTGCAGCACATTTCCTGCCAGGGAGTGAGATTTCAGAAATCTCACTCCCTGTTCTGAGGTCAGTTTATAAGTCCCTGTGTACGCTGTGGGGCTACAAACACTGCATACGCCTTCCTCTAGATGTCAGTAAGTGGTGACAATTTGAATGGAGTCGATTGCGCAATCTGGGACCTTATATAAGACCTTGGGGCGGAAGTACCTTTCTTTTCGACCGTGCGCCTGACGCAGGATGGACATCGGACTGGCCTCCTTCCAAGCTTTGGTTTAGCCAGTTCTATATCTCCGGTCATGTTTTTATTCGTTATAGTTGTTAAAGACATCATAAGGTAGTTAATTTAAACCGACTTAGCAGCGATTTCGACAGGACAAGAGTACATCTTTCGACCAAAAGACGATGGTTCTGGACAAAAGACACCTTTCCCAAGATTCTGATGCGAGTTCATCTAAAAGTAAGAACTATTTATGCTGATAAATCGTTGCTCTGTTGAAAAATGTTAAATGCATAAGCTGCCATTAATTTCAGTGTAGCCTTGCTTCAGCGCACGCTGTATTGCGCAGTAAAGTTAATTTTAAAAATGTAATTCAGCGCATTAAGAACTAATTTGTCTTTCAATTTCTGTCCAACCTGTATTTTTTTAGTCAAGTTTATGAATAGTTTTATATAAAAATAGGAGTCTTTCCAAGATGGCGCCGGACCGATTGCTTGAGTAGTTGGACACTATTTTCATTGTATAAGTACGATTTGTGCCGCTAAATATGCACATTTTCGAACAAACTCTATATGCATTGTGTAATATGATGTTACAGGACTGTCATCTGAAGAATTCTGAGAAGGTTAGTGAAAAAAATTATATATTTTGGTGGTGATAACGTTATCGCGCTTTTTGCCTTGAATCAATGCTGGGGTGATGTTAGCTCATGTGGTATCCTCTTATAACGATATATTGTGTTTTCGCTGTAAAACACTTAGAAAATCTGAAATATTGTCTGGATTCACAAGATCTGTGTATTTCAATTGCTGTACGCTGTGTATTTTTAAGAAATGTTTTATGATGATTAATTAGGTAATACACGTTGCTCTCTGTAGTTATTCTAGTCGCTTTGGTGAGTTTTGTGATAGTGGCTGCAATGGTAAACTATGATTTATACCTGAAAAATGCACATTTTTCTAAAAAAACATATGCTATACCATAAATATGTTATCAGACTGTCATCTTATGAAGTTGTTTCTTGGTTAGTGGCTATATATATCTTTATTTAGTCGAATTAGTGATAGCTACTGATGGAGTAAAAAACTGGTGGAGTAAAAAAAGTGGTGTCTTTTGCTAACGTGGTTAGCTAATAGATTTACATATTGTGTCTTCCCTGTAAAACATTTAAAAAATCTGAAATGATGGCTGGATTCACAAGATGTTGGTCTTTCATTTGCTGTATGCTGTGTATTTTTCAGAAATGTTTTAGGATGAGTATTTTGGTAATTGACGTCGGTCTCTGTAATTATTCCGGCTGCTTCCAACGCTATTTCAGATTGCAGCTGCAATGTAGAACTGTGATTCATACCTGAAATATGCACATTTTTCTAAAAAAACATATGCTATACCATAAATATGTTATCAGACTGTCATCTTATGAAGTTGTTTCTTGGTTAGTGGCTATATATATCTTTATTTAGTCGAAATTGTGATAGCTGCCCATGCAGGAAAAAAATTGTGGAGAAAAAAAAGTTGTGTCTTTTGCTATCGTGGTTAGCTAATAGATTTACATATTGTGTCTTCCCTGTAAAACATTTTAAAAATCAGAAATGATGGCTGGATTCACAAGATCTGTATCTTTCATCTGGTGTCTTGGACTTGTGATTTAATGATATTTAGATGCTAGTATTTACTTGTGACGCTATGCTAGGCTATGCTAGTCAGCTTTTTTACTGTGGGGGGTGCTCCCGGATCCGGGATGAGTACCAAGTAAAAGTTAACCAACAATGCAGTTCAAGAAATAGAGTTAAAAACTAAAGTAAAAAATTAAATAAGGCCACACAGAGGACCAGAGATAATGACAGACACCTGTGATAATCTGAAGTACCCAAAAGGGCCACTAGATGTCTGGTGATAGATTACATAAAATCCTTGAAAGGTACAGTACCAACATTCTGGTAGTTTACTGGTAGAATTTGAATGTTTCCAGTAATATACCCTCCCTTTGTAACCCTTTTTCAACCCTACACACAGCACATTAACACATTACCACAATTACACATGAACACACACACACACACACGCACTTACTTCCCTCTTCTCATGAACAAGCTAATTATTTCAAAACAACTTTCTCTAATCATAAACTAATCTGACGCAGAACAACAGAAAAACAGCTGATTGGTTGAGGATTACAGGTGATGATTGTATTTACTCATAATATTTATTTCATATTATTTATTTATTTATTTCCGCTTTAGTAAAGTTGATTAAGAACCAACAATATTCTAAGATAACAACATTGTCAAAGGTTCTGATAATCCTGTTACTTTGTCCTTTCTAGAAAAAGCCATTAAAGTTCTGTGATACCCACACGGGTATCATTTAGGATTGGGGCCCTAGAGACCACCGTCCAACCTAAGCCTTCACACCAGTGGCGACACGTCATTCAGGGCAGAGCCCCACCTGTTTTGATCATCACCTAAAAGTAAAATACAAATATATATATAAAAAAACGTTGTGCCTGTTTTGCATGTTATTTTGACATTAATACATGTCACATATCAGTTTGCAAACTATCACGGCTCAGGAAAATACTCAGATGCAGACAGTTCGAATAACGGACGTTTATTATATAAACAGAGGGCAGGCAAAGGACAGGTCAAGGGCAGGCAGGGGTCGGTAGTCCAGGGCAGAGTCCGTAAGGTACAGAGCGGCAGGCAGGCTCAGGGGCAGGCAGAGGTCAGTAATCCAGGGCAGTGGCAAAAGGTACAAAACGGCAGGCAGGCTCAGGGCAGGCAGAATGGTCAAAACCGGAGCAACTAGAAAACAGGGGCTAAAGAAAACTGGAGTACAAGAATTATGCTGGTAGGCTTGACGATGCAAGACGAACTTAACAGACAAACAAAATGAGAACACAGGTATAAATGCACAGGGGATAATGGGGAAGATGAGCGACACCTGGAGGGGGGTAGAAACAAGCACAAAGACAAGGGAAACAGATCAGGGTGTGACATTACGTATCTACCCCCCCAGGGACGCCACCTGGCGTCCTACCTGGGCGCATACCTGGTTGACCGGGGTGCCGGCGGTGGAACTCAGCGATTAACGGCGGTGGTACTCCCAGTTAACCAGGTACTGGAAACCCCTGCCCCGCCGCCGAACCTTCAGGAGGCGCCTCACCGTGTATGCCGGTTGGCCGTTGATGAGACGGTGGAGAGGAGTGGGCCTGGAAACAGGAGACAAAGGGCTGAGACAGAAGTTTAATCCTAGACACATAAAAAGTGGGATGTATATGGAGGGTACGGGGCAATAGAAGACGAACAGCAGAGGGCCTAAGAATCTTGGAGACGGGGAAAGGGCCGATAAAATGGGGGGAAAGTTTGCGGGACTGCACCCGGAGGGGCAGATCCCGAGTGGACAGCCATACCCTCTGCCCGAGACAATAACGGGGAGCCGGGGTCCTGTGGCGGTCCGCCTGTCGTCGATACCTGGATGTGGTCTTGAGAAGAGCCGCCTGAGCTCTCTTCCAGGTACGGCGACAGCGGCGGACGAACATCTGGGCTGAGGGTATGCTGACCTCCTCCTCTTGCTCCAGGAAGAGCAGGGGCTGATATCCCAGGGAACACTCAAAAGGCAAGAGACCAGTGGCTGAGCAGGGTAGGGTGTTGCGGGTGTATTCTACCCACACGAGATGCTGGCTCCAGGTGGTGGGTTTGGTGGAGACCAGGCAATGAAGAGTCATCTCCAGGTCTGATTGGCTCGCTCCGACTGGGCATTAGACTGGGGGTGGAACTGGCCGATGACCCAATGAGCGTGTAGAACCCCTTCCAGAACCGGGACAAGAACTGAGGACCCCGGTTGGAGACAGTGTCCACTGGAAGTCCATGGCTCTGGAAGACATGCTGCACCATGAGCTGGGATGTCTCCTTGGCTGAGGGTAGCTTGGGGAGAGGAATGAAATGGGCGGTTTTGGAAAACCGGTCCACCACTGTAAGGATAACGGTGTTGCCATCAGACGGGGAAGACGAGTGACGAAGTCCAGGGATATAGGTGACCAGGGACGGTGAGGGACAGGAAGTGTTTGAAGTAGGCCAGCCGGAGCTTGCCGAAGAGTCTTATTCTGCGCAGAGATAGTGCAGGCAGCGATGAACGCAGAGATGTCATGGACCATGGTGGGCCACCAAAAGTGTTGTCGCACAAATTCCAGGGTCCAACGGGAACCCGGGTGGCAGGCAAGCCTGGAGGAGTGAGCCCACTCCAGGACCGGGGAGCAGACAGTGTCTGGAACAAACATTTGGTTATCAGTGTCCCATCCCCCACCCGGGGTTCGGCTGGGAACACTGCACCACACGGACCTGGTTCTCAATACCCCAGATGAGTGCCACCGCCAGACATGAAGTAGGAAGGATGGTCTCAGATTCCGAGGGTCGTGATTCCTCTCTGGTCCACATCATAATTCCTCTCCGTGGCGATAAGACGATGGGAGAAGAAGGCGCAGGGATGCAGCATAAGGTCCAGGGCAGAACGCTGGGACAAGACAGCCCCCACTCTGACATCCGAAGCGTCGGCCTCCACCATGAACTGACAGGATGGGTCAGGATGGACTAATGTGGGAGCTGTGGTGAAGCTGTGCTTGAGGTCCAGGAACGCTCGGTCAGCAGCTGGGGACCATGTGAATGGAACCTTGGGAGAGGTGAGTGCAGAAAGGGGAGAAGCCAGGTACTCTAACCCCGGATAAAGCGGCGATAGAAAATGGCAAAACCCAGGAAGCGTTGCAGCAGTACTCTGGACGTAGGTTGGGGAGAATCCACCACCGTTCTCACCTTACCGGCATCCATCTGCACATTACACGCAGCGATGATGTAACCTAGGATGGAGATGGTGGAGCAATGGATTTCGCACTTTTCCGCTGTCACAAAAAGTTGGTTCTCCAGGAGGAGCTGGAGGACCTGTTGGATGTGGAGCATTCTTGGGCTGAGCGGGAGAAGACGAGGATGTCGTTGAGGTAGATGAACACGAACCGGTTCAACATGTCGCGGAGAACGTCGTTAACCAGTGCCTGGAACACAGCTGGAGCGTTGATCAGACCAAATGGCATAACCAGATATTCATGTCCGATGGCTGTGTTGAAGACTGTCTTCCACTCATCCCCTTCCCGTATTCGCACCAGATGGTAGGTGCTCCGCCGGTCCAACTTGGAATAAATGGTGGCCCCCTGGAGTGGCTCAAAGGCCGAGGCGATGAGTGGTAGCGGGTAGCGGTTCTTAACCGAGGCCCCGGTAGTCGATGCACGGGCACAGGGTTTTGTCCCTCTTCTCCACAAAGAAGAACCTTGCGCCGGTGGGGAAGGAACAAGTACGGATACACCCTGCAGCCAGGGAGTCCTCGATGTAGGTCTCAATTGCCTTGGTTTCCGGACGTGACAGTAAATACAGTCGTCCCGGGGTGGTGTTGTGCTCGGGAGAAGATCAATCCCGCAGTCATATAGTCGAGATGGAGGAAGCAAAGTGGCTCTGACCTTACTGAAAACCTCCTGGAGGTCCTGGACCTTCGCGGGAACGGCATAGAGGTCAAAGGTTACTTCCGAGCCCACAGGAAGACGTCCCAGGGCAGGTTACGTCAACTTCAGGCAATGGGCGTGGCAGAATGGCCAAGAGAAACCCAATACCACGGGAATCTGAGAAAACTTAATCAGAATGAACTGTATAGCCTCGCTGTGGTTCCCTGACACCGACAGGTTGATGGGAGTGGTATTGTGGGTGACTCTGCCTATAGAACGTTCGTCCAGCGCTCTAACGTCCATGGGAATGGAGAGGGGTTGAGTGGGGATGCCCAGTTCTGACACCAGGGTGGTGTCCATAAAACCCATCAGCCCCAGAAACGATGAGTACCCAGAGAGATTTCGACTGGTTCCCCCACGGCAGGATGGCATGGAGAGGGGTGCGAGTAAGGGGAGAAGGAATGTTCTCCGTATGGCCCACCAAAGTACTAGCTCCTACTGGTGAGCCTGGTCTTTTAGTGGACAGGTAGACATGAAATTACCAATAGTTCCGCAATACAGGCAACTCTTCGGGTTAAGCCTGCGTAAACATTAGTTTGGAAACAACCTAGCTCTGCCTAGTTGCATCGGCTCGGGAAGAGGCGAATCGGCAGACTTCGGAGACACTCTGGGAAACTTGGGTAGCCTCGGATTCTCTTGGACATGTAGAAGTCGGGGGCTTCCAGGATGCCTTGGAGGCGTTCCTGTAGCCGCACATCGATCTGGATGGTCATGGCAATGAGTGAGTCAAGATCTCTCAGCAGCTCCCGGGCTGCGAGCTCGTCCATATCTTCCTCCGATAATCCGCGCAGGAACGTGTCGAACAGATATTCCGGGTTCCAGGCACTATCGTCAGCCAACGTGTGGAAATCCACTGCGGGAGTCTTGCCGAAGCTGGATTAACTTCCGTGCAGCCTCTCTCCCAGACAACGGAGAATTGAAAACCTTCATCTGAGCCACAAACTCCTCCAAACTGAAGCACACGGCAGACTGTTGTTCCCTCCAGGACAGCCCTCCAGGACATCAGCGTGATGAGGTATCTTCAAGCAGCCCAAGGGGAAGGAGGAGGGCTGCAGCTCAAAGATGAGGGAACACAGAGAGAAACGCCCGACAGGTTCCGACTCTCCAGCGAAGCGTTCCGGGGGAGGTAAGCAGGGTTCTCGGGAAGCCGGGAAAGACGCGCTGCTGACAGCTGGGTTACTGAGGGGCTAGGGGGTTACCGTCGTGGTAGGCTGCCTAGTCGACAACTCCTCATACCTCCCAATGGTGGCTCCTTGGGAGGAGGCGGCACTGCGGAGCTGGTCAGAGTCTGCTGTGTTCGTCATGGCCAATTTGTACTTTCACGGCTCAGGAAAAGACCAAGATGCAGACAGCTTGAATAACGGACGTTTGTTATATAAACAGGGGGCAGGCAAAGGACAGGTAAAGGGCAGGCAGAAGTCAGTAAGTCCAGTGCAGTGGAAAAAGGTACAGAACGGCAGGCAGGCTCAGGGCAGGCAGAATGATCAAAACCGGGATAACTATAAAACAGGGGCTCAAGAAAACAGGAGAATGAAAAACACGCTGGTAGGCTTGACGAGACAAGAAGAACTGTCAACAGACAAACAGAAAACACAGGTATAAATGCACAGGGGATAATGGGGAAGATGGCGACACCTGGAGGGGGGTGGAGACAAGCACAAAGATAGGTGAAACAGATCAGGGTGTGACACAAACAATGTAAAAAAAATCCTTGAGTTAATAAAGCCGCATACAAACATGGTCTCTTTTTTGCTTTCTTGAGTAAGGCAGCTCCAAAGTCCAGGTGTTTCAGCCTAGCTCAGTGCTTTCTGTAGTGGTGGGGCAGCCAGTGGAAAATACGCAGCGTAGGGGTTTGTAATGTTCTCTAGTTGCGCCGTGATTGGCTCAGTGTTCTATCACTCATGGGGACACAACGTCAACGCAAAATCTACGGGGAGAGCTAGAAAATTCAAGTCCCTTGGGTGCTGCCATAGAGTTACATTAGAAGTGCCCATCCAAGAAAGCTCAAGGTCATTTGCCAGAGGCCACAGATAAAATAATGTCACGTTATATCTACCGTAGCTTTGATTGGACTGATCATGTCAACATCATACTTTCTAAATCTTAACTAGCAAGCTAGACAAGCAGTCATCATCATGAATCACATCGACAATCTACTGGCAAATCCTTTTCAATCCTAAAACATATCGGTGCTCGTCGGACATAAACATTACAAAACAAGTTGTAAATCGCAAATTCAACAATGAGTGTTTTAGAAGGAATCAGTGGCTAACTGCAAGCGTTGCAAAGCCATCACTAGCCTGCTATTCAGTGGAGTGGATATGTGGTCCAAGTCTGGGTTTAAGGGTCTCTTTTCCAAATTTAAAAGGATAAACATTCATGCGGTCAATCCAGCAGGATTTCTGCCGTGTTCAAAACAACTGGAAACTCGCAACTGGAAAATTTCAGACTTCAGCGAGTTCAGGACAACTGGGAACAAAAAAAAGAGCCCCCTGACTGGTGAAATAGATTTAGGTCATCAAACTCGAAATTCAAACTCGGGAATTCTGGCCACTTTTTAGAGCTCCGACCTGAAGATCACTGACATCATGATTCAACCTTGTTGTTGTCCAAGTTCCCAGTTGTCTTGAAAGCACCATAAATCCAGAGAATGCCAGACTTTGATGACAAAATTAGCCTACTAAGGACCACCACGCCACCTTCCTGTTCAAGTGAGCACAACACAACAAGGTGAGTCCAAAAATGTCTTGTATGCTGCTGCATATATGCATATACAGTTGAAATCGGAAGTTTAAAAACATTTAAACTTGGTTTTTCACAATTCCTGACATTTAATCCTAGTAAAAATTCCCTGTCTTAGGTCAGTTATGATCACCACTTTATTTTAAGAATGTGAAATGTCAGAATAATAATGGAGAGAATTATTTATTTCAGCTTTTATTTCTTTCATCACATTCCCAGTGGGACAGAAGTTTACATACACTCAATTAGTATTTGGTAGCATTGCCTTTAAATTGTTTAACTTGGGTCAAACGTTTCGGGTAGCCTTCCACAAGCTTCCCACAATAAGTTGGATGAATTTTGGCCCATTCCTCTTGACAAAGCTGGTGTTACTGAGTCAGGTTTATAGGCCTCCTTGCACACACATGCTTTTTCAGTTCTGCCCACATATTTTCTATTGGATTGAGGTCAGGGCTTTCTGATGGCCACTCCAATACCTTGACTTTGTTGTCCTTAAGCCATTTTGCCACAACTTCGGAAGTATGCTTGGGGTCATTGTCCATTTGGAAGACCCATTTGTGACCAAACTTTAACTTCCTGACTGACGTCTTGAGATGTTGCTTCAATATATTCACATAATTTTCCGTCCTAATGATGCCATCTATTTTATGAAGTGCACCAGTCCCTCCTGCAGCAAAGCACCCCCACAACATGATGCTGCCACCCCCGTGCTTCACGATTGGGATGGTGTTCTATGGCTTGCAAGCCTCCCCCTTTTTCCTCCAAACATAACAATGGTCATTATGGCCAAACAGTTCTATTTGTGTTTCATCAGACCAGAGGACATTTCTCCAAAAAGTACGATCTCTGTCCCCATGTGCAGTTGCAAACCGTAGTCTGGCTTTTTTATGGCGGTTTTGGAGCAGTGGCTTCTTCCTTGCTGAGCGGCCTTTCAAGGTATGTCAATATAGGACTTGTTTTACTGTGAATATAGATATTTTGTACCTGTTTCCTCCAGCATCTTCACAAGGTCCTTTGCTGTTGTTCTGGGATTGATTTGCACTTTTCGAACCAAAGTATGTTCATCTCTAGGAGACAGAACGTGTCTCCTTCCTGAGCGGTACCATGTGGTCCCATGGTGTTAATACTTGCGTACTATTGTTTGTACAGATGAACGTGGTACCTTGAGGCTTTTGGAAATTGCTCCCAAGGATGAACCAGACTTGTGGAGGTCTACAATTTTTTTTGCTGAGTTCTTGGCAGATTTCTTTTGATTTTCCCATGATGTCAAGCAAAGAGGCACTGAGTTTGAAGGTAGGCCTTGAAATACATCCACGGGTACACCTCCAATTGACTCAAATTATGTCAATTAGCCGATCAGAAGCTTCTAAAGCCATGACGTAATTTTCTGGAATTTTCCCAGTCAACTTATTGTATGTAAACTTCTGACCAACTGGAAATGTGATACAGTGAATTATAAGTGAAATAATCTGTCTGTAAACATTTAATGGAAAAAATGACTTGTGCCATGCACAAAGTAGATGTCCTAACCGACTTGCCAAAACTACAGTTTGTTAACAAGAAATTTGTGGAGTGGTTGAAAAACGAGTTTTAATGACTCCAACCTAAGTGTACGTAAACTTCCGACTTCAACTGTATCTGCCAAGAAGATATGTATACCGTAGCTAAGAAAGTAATACTAAGTGTATGTTGTGTTGTAAGCTGTTAGTAGCCCATGTGCTTCACCCTAATAATTTGGTTCCTTTCCCCCTCATAATTTAGCCTACTGTTCTGACTTGGTGGTGCACATGTAGCCTATAGCCTGTTTTAGAGACATGTAATCATTAAATACCGTAAGAGCTTTCATTGTCTGCTTATACGCCCCCTTTATTTATCCTACGGTTCTGACTTGGTGAACAGGGAGAATACAGTAAGAACGGCCCATGTTCTGAATTATGTTGCTGTACATTTCAAAAGCGCATTTCAAAAGCGCAGAACAAATAGTTATACTATCCATCCTAGCTCGACCATTTATGTCTAAATCGAAATTACGGATTGCCTCATCGGCTCGTCGTTGTCACATCCGTCGTTTGAGGAGACCAAGGCGCAGCATGATATGAATAGATTCTTCTTTTAATAACGGAAGAACACTGAACAAACTAACAAAGTAAGCAACTCCACATAGATAACTACCCACAAAACCTAAATGGAAAATGGCAACCTAAATAGGATCCCCAATCAGAGACAACGATAAACAGCTGCCTCTGATTGGGAACCAATTCAGGCCACCATAAACCTACATTACCTAGACATACAAAATCCCCATAGATAAACAAAAACCCTAGACAAGACAAACACACACATACCGACCCTCGTCACACCCTGACCTGACCAAAATAATACAGAAAATATAGAAAACTAAGGTCAGGGCGTGACAGTCGTCCCCTTATGCCATAGTTTGTACATCTCAATTGTCAGTAGAAACCACATTTGTTTAAACAAGTCAGCCATATCAGCTATGTTTTTTTAAAAGGCAATAAATGAGGCTGAATTAACTGTTTCGCTGCCAGACAAGGCTCCGCTAATAGCCACGTGTAGCGGTGGTAAGGTGTTGGGAAAGCTTTATGTAGGCCCTAACAGTTTGTGGGCACCATTTGTCACCGCTAGTGTGCAATTAATGTATTGTTTAGTGTTGTGTTGTGTAGTGGCTTTGCTGGCATGCATCAAAACATGTTTCTTTTTTGCCCCACCAAGATTTACATGCTAAAATCGCCACTGCTTCACACTATAGCCCTACCTCAGAACACTAACCAGGGCTGTGTTGAGTTCAGTATATACCATGTAGCCCTATCTCAGAATGTTACCAGGGTAGTATTGAGTTCAGTATATACCATGTTGCCCTACCTCAGAATGTTAACAGGGTAGTATTGAGTTCAGTATATACGGTAGCAAGTAGCCCTACCTCAGAACGCTAACCAGGGTTATGTTGAGTTCAGTATATAGCAAGTCTGAAAGATTCAGTCTGATCACGCACACCTCTTTATACTGCAGACTGCCTATTGCACCTTGCTCAAGCCTTGCCCACAACAGACACACACAAAGACACACACACACACACACACACACACACACACACACACACACACACACACACACACACACACACACAACCCAGACAAAAAAGATGCCCCGCTGAGAGAGAAAGAGCCCCAGTTCTCCCCGCATCAACAGCAGACTAGATAAACACAATGGATTGAGCACATCCAAATAACCCTCCACCTCAACCATCACTACTGCATTTATCTGCTCATAAACATAGAGATCAATAAATTCTCTTGGAACACACACATTTTCTCATGAAATTACAGCTCTGGGGACAAGAGGCAGCATTATAAGATAGGTCAAATACCCTAACCTCTCCTCTCCATGGCAACAGTTTTTCACTTAAAATAAAAAAGCTCTCCCCGTGTTTGTTTGGTTTGTTGTGTGTGTATGCGTGTCCTTAACAGTGCGTGTGACAACCTTGCCATCTCAGCGTCTGTATTAGCATAGCCGAGGCACAGCTTTGTTTTACCATGACCTGTATAATCAGTGTCACATTAGCAACACAACAAATCAAATACTGGTGTGTCTGCCCTGTAACTCCCCTCACCTCTCACACACACACACACACACACACACACACACACACACACACACACACACACACACACACACACACACACACACACACACACACACACACACACACACACACACACACACACACACACACACACACACACACACACACACACACACACACACACACACGTGCCCCCAGCTGTCTGCCATGCTGTCAATCTGATGCTAATTAATATGATAACTAATACCTATTACACCACAGAGAGGTTTAAGCCCACTAATTTGATTTGCGTTTAAAAGGGAGGAGAGGGAGAAGGAGAAATAAATGACCAATGAGGAGGTGCCGTGAGCCAGTACTCAGCTGTAAGTTAGCTTCCCTGTTCCCTCACTCTGTTCCTACCATCATGGCTTCTATCACAGCTGTTTAGGATGAGGACTTCTTATGAGTGAAGCTAGATGGAAGAATATGCACATCGCAATATATGATAAACATTAACTTCCACAAACATAAATACACACACACACCACTTTCTCTCCCTCTCCTTTTTGACACTCCTTCAATGTGGCAACGTTAACTACTTTAGTGTAACGGAGGAAGTCATCATCATGGGCTTGTGTTTCCTTCTCCTGCTGCATCTCAACTCATCATTGAAGACGAAAAAGAGAGACGACGAAAGGAAGGAAGAAATAGAGAAGAGGGGATCGAAATGAAAAGAAGGGAAGGAAGAGAGAGAAGACTGAGGAGACAGATGGGAAAATAAACAGAAAGGAAGGAATTAATGAATGGAGTGAGAGAGTAAAAAATGAGAGGTGTGTAGTGTAGAAGGCCCAGCTGACATTATAAAGCTGGTGAGTTTATGAGTCGTGGTGATTAGCCAGATCTTACCAATCAATGACACATTCACATGGCTGCCTGCTCTGTTGCTAACCCCAATACACACTAATTGGTCTATTCCTGGCTTAACATGGAGATGCTGCCTTCCACTTCAGAGCAAGCTCTCTCTCTCTCTCACACACTCTCTCTCTCGCACACACACACACACACACACACACACACACACACACACACACACACACACACACACACACACACACACACACACACACACACACACACACACACACACACACACACACACACACACACACACACACACACACACTCTCTCTCTCTCTCTCTCTGCATGCATACACTCATACATATCTGGTGAAGAGCATGCTGCGTATATTTTCTTAAAAGGTCAATTTGATTCTGATTCAATTTGTGAGTGGATGAGGACCAATGGATACCGCCACATCTGCACTAACAATAAGGAGAGAATGGGATCCCACTACGGACCAATCAAACGACAGAATCTGGACGGGGGAAAAACTCACAAATTTAATTTAAGTTTGTTGAGTGTTTAGATAATGCAGCCTAATGTAATGCTGTGCTGTATGGGCCCAACAGGCTCCACCAAATAGCAACAGCGCCACCAACATCTCAGACCAGAAACTGCATGTTTTAACACACTTGTGGTTCAAATCTGCATTACATTAGACCTACAGTATTATTATTAGATTATACATTTTATACATTTGAAATATGATTTAAACATACAGATGTGTCAATATTTGCAGAATTAAAAATATATTTAGGCATTTTGGGGATATAAATAAAAACAAATCAAATGGTCACACTTTATTTGGATTTTCCATCTGTAGAGGCTTTACAGATGGTCATACTATCAACAAACTATCTGTTGATAAGCAACTGCTTGTTAAAGGTTAGGGGTTAGGGTTAAGTTTAGAATAAGGGTTAGGATAAGTGTTAGGGTAAGGGTTAGGGTTAGGGTAAGGGTTAGGGTTAAGTTTAGAATAAGGGTTAAGATAAGGGTTAGGGTAAAGGTTAAGGTTAGGGTTAAGTGTAGAATAAGGGTTAGGATAAGGGTTAGGGTTAAGTTTAGAATAAGGGTTAGGGTTAAGTTTAGAATAAGGGTTAGGATAAGGGTTAGGGTAAGTAGTTAGGGTTAGGGTTAAGTTTAGAATAAGGGTTAGGATAAGGGTTAGGGTTAAGTTTAGAATAAGGGTTAGGGTTAAGTTTAGAATAAGGGTTAGGATAAGGGTTAGGATAAGGGTTAGGATAAGGGTTAGGGTAAGGGTTAGGGTAAGTAGTTAGGGTTAGGGTTAAGTTTAGAATAAGGGTTAGGATAAGGGTTAGGATAAGGATTAGGGTAAGGGTTAGGGTAAGGGTTAGGATAAGGATTAGGGTAAGGGTTAGGGTAAGGGTTAGGATTAGGGTAAGGGTTAGGGTAAGGGTTAGGGTTAGGGTTAGGGTAAGGGTTAGGGTAAGGGTTAGGATTAGGGTAAGGGTTAGGGTAAGGGTTAGGGTAAGGGTTAGGGTAAGTAGTTAGTTGAAATGTTACTGGTAGTCTTGTAGCATCTCCAGATGAACTATCCAAAGAGTGTTACTACCACTACTACTACCACTACTACTACTACAATACAACAGTTGGAACAGGGATGTGAAATATTGCATGAGTGTGAGAGTTGCTCATTGGAGAGGGCATTTTAGTCATCACATACATACACTTGGCTAGGGTCACCCATAGGGTACATTTCTCTCTCAGTGAGCGCTGGGAGCGAGCAGCACTTCTAGCTGAGAGGAGGACAAGAGGAGAGCTCATTTAAACACATGACCAGTACTACCCAAATATTAGTGTGTGTGTGTGTGTGTGTGTGTGTGTGTGTGTGTGTGTGTGTGTGTGTGTGTGTGTGTGTGTGTGTGTGTGTGTGTGTGTGTGTGTGTGTGTGTGTGTGTGTGTGTGTGTGTGTGTGTGTGTGTGTGTGTGTGCACACGTGTTGCTTACTGTGAAGCCGTTTGTAGTAAACAACAATGCAATTACTCTTTTAACCAGAGAGAGTGAGGGAGCGAGAGACAGAGAGAGATAGAGACAGAGAGAGAGCGAGAGGGAGAGAGCGAGAGAGTGAGCGAAAGAGAAAAATGAGAGGTGTGTAGTGTAGAAGGGCCAGCTGACATTATACAGCTGGTGAGTTTATGAGTCGTGGTGATTAGCCAGATCTTACCAATCAATGACACATTCACAGTACTTGACACATTGGAAAGAACTAACCAAAAAATGGAATGCTATTTGGTCCTAAACAGAGAGTACACAGTGGCAGAATACCTACCACTGTGACTGACCAACAATTAAGGAACACTTCGACTATATACAGACTCAGTGAGAATAGCTTTGCCATTGAGAGAGGCCGCCGTAGGCAGAACTGTCTCTCAAGAGAAGACAGGCTATGTGCACACTTCCCACAAAATGAGGTGGAAACTGAGCTGCACTTCCTAACCTCCTGACAAATTCATGACACATTTCAGATTATACAGACCCACAAAGAATTTGATAAACTCCTATATCTATTAGGTGAAATACCACAGTGTGCCATCACAGCAGCAAGATTTGTGACCTGTTGCCACAAGAAATGGGCAACCAGTGAAGCACAAACACCATTGTGAATCCAAACTCTATTTATCTGTCTATTTATTTTCCCTTTCGTACTACAACTGTTTGCACATTGTTACAACACTGTACATAGCTATAATATAACATTTGAAATGTCTCTATTATTTTGAAACCTTTGTGAGCATAATGTTTACTGTTCATTTTTGATGATTTATTTCCATTTAGTTAATTATCTACTTCACTTGCTTTGGCAATGTAAACATGTTTCCCATGCCAATAAGGCCCTTTGAGTTGAATTGAGAGGCAGAGAGTGAGATCCACACCCACTGTCTCTCCAGCCACTCTTAACACATATTTGCTACATCCACTGAGAATACAAACACCCCTGACAAACACAACCTGACTATCATTCAAATGTCAACGCAAATTGCAGGGTCTGTTTTTTCTGAATGGCTGGCGTTAGCTGGCCGTAATGATGGCAAGGAGTGGGTGTTCAAGAGGAGCCATTTATGTACAGTAAATTTCAATGTCATATTTATTATAAATAATGTTCTCTACAAAAAAATCTACATACAAAATCTTGGGAAAAAAAGAGGAGTTAGCACTTTAGTAAACCACACACGCACACATGCACGCACACAGGCTAACAATATTATCGTCCTGGATCACTAACTCAGCAGATCTCACTCACGTCACCCCCGATAACACACACACACCTCTATGTGTGTCCTGTCAATAGGACATGGAGGGGTTTGGCACTAATGGAGATAAGAGAGAGAAGGGTGAGGATGGTAAAAGAGAATGGGGGGGGGGGCGACACAAAGGAGCACACACACACACAAACAAAAAGGCCGGTCTTTTGTGCCACTGCCAATACCTCGCAAGATTAATACTGTCCATGCAGGTACAATAAGGTACTGGGTCAATTCTAGTTGGAATTGGAATGTGGGGCTAAATTAAATTCTTATTCTATTCTGCTGCCCTTCCCTACTCTAGTGGTCTAATTCATACAAAATGTAATGTTCCTGTGTGTGTAGGTGCAGGGGTCTCCATTATGTTGAATTACTATAATTATAGTACTGTAATGTAACGTCACTGACTTCCATGCAGAAAAATGGTTCACAATAAGGTAGGAGCTTTTTAAACATGCGCACACACGCACACACCTAGTAAGTGTATGTGTACAATATATTGGCTGGACCCCGGTCTGTCTGTGTGTCTGACATTTGGACACCTGTCAATCAAGTCTTTCAATGAGCCAGCGGCGGGAAACAAGGTGCTGGGGGTCAGCGACTCACGGCATCTCCATGGCAACGCCTTCAGGGAAGTTCATAGCCCGCTGGGACGTTGCCATAACCCTGCCGCAGTGTGTGTGTATCTGTGTGTGTGTGTGGTGTCTTGCCTCCATTGTGCTCAGTAAGCCAGGGGTTTTAGGTGAACTATCCTCGTCTCCTCTCTCACTTTGACCCAGACAGTTTAGCCTCTCCTTCCCTACATCCCTCTCTCCAGCCATCCCTCCCTCCCAACCTCACTCCCCTTATGAAGAGCAGGCCAGGAAAGAGGAAGGACCTGCAGGAAGTCACAGCACCCAGAAAGGTCCACTTAACCCTCTGCGCCCTCCCTCCCTTTCTCCCTCCCTCTGTCTCCATCCATCACTACCCCACTCGCTCTAGACAATCTTTTTCTGTCTCTAATTATAATACACTTCTCACAGGTTTGTCATTCTTCCCCTCCACTGTTTTCTCCTCTTCCCCCCCCCCCCCCCCCTCACTCTAATTGTGCTGCAAACATAGTTGTTAGGAGGATTTTGTAGGCATGAAAATGGGACTGTGTGTACTAAAAGGTGGGGTGCGTGTGGAAGAGGGTGGGGTGGTAGAACCATAGGGGTACAAGTGCCCAAATTATCCCACACTGGGGTTCACATGGACAGCATGCACTCAACCACACACAGAAGAGATGAATACACACATACACACACCGTAACCCGGTAACTACAGCTTACACTGTTGGAGAGACGTTTATGACATGAATAGAGAACACATTTAGTATTCTCAGCTAGGGGGTGTGTGTGTGTACATGTGTGTGGATGTGTCACAGGAGGTTGGTGACACCTTAATTGGGGAGGATGGGCTTGTAGTAATGGCTGGAGCGGAATAGGTGGAATGGTATCAAATGGACCAAATAGATGGTTTCCAGGTGTTTGATGCCATTCCATTTGCGCCGTTCCAGACATTATTATGAGCCGTCCTCCCCTCACCAGCCTCCTGTGGTGTGTGTGTTGGAGGCCTTCTTGGAGGGATAAGTGGAATATAACAACTCCATGATAAGTGTTCTGTAAGTGTTCAGTAAACAGGTCAGTGTTTGTGGCTCACATATTATATTCAACACACACAAACACGCACAACCAAACACAACCACACACACAGGTAGCTTGGGTGCTCTGTCCCTTTATGAGAGTCTAACTGTATCTCCAGTGTTAGTCAAATCTGCTGCTAATTGCTGTTTGGTTTGGATTAACATGGTTCATTACTCCAATGTACCAACACTGCCAGGCTCATTACACACACACACACACACACACACACACACACACACACACACACACACACACACACACACACCCCTCCATCTGACTTTCCCTCTCTCACCCCCTCCTCCCTCCATCCCCATCCACGGACAAGGCCTCTCTCTCCGGCTGTTATTCTGGGGATAATTCTAGGGATCATTTTGGGATAATCTCCCACAAACGTCTCGGACTGCTGCCACCCCGTTTGCCCACTGCCTGATTACCAGCCTCCCTGTGCCAACCACTTCTACTGACCGCTGTCATGCACACATGCTTCTAGGCACAAACACACATTTTCAAACCTGCCAACCATTCCTACTGACTGCTACTAAGCAGTCAGCTGCGTTCAAATAAACACACACGCTATGTAGCAAGGAGGCACCAACAGGATATTTGTGTGGTTTGATTGCCACCTAGTGGTTGAATTTACAACACTCATTCTACACTCGGAGAAGGTTTTATATTGAATCCTATGGATTTAATTTATTGACCAACACTGCCATCTAGTGCCAAGATATCAGTGTTACTACATGAATGGCTTCAGATACAAATCTAGGATCGGTGCACCCTCCTCAAGTCCTAATCATAACCATTAGGATGTGACATGTACAAATGCAGATAAGATAACATTTGATCTAACTTCATCACACACACACTAGCTGTTTAAAGACATACTCAGATGTCACATGTCACTTACAGGTAGAATCCTTAGAACTCTTTATTCTGGACCGCAATATGTTCCTTTCCTTTCCCCTCCCCTCCCCTCCTCTCCTCTCCTCTCCTCTCCTCTCCTCTCCTCTCCTCTCCTCTCCTCTCCTCTCCTCTCCTCTCCTCTCCCCTCCCCTCCTCTCCTCTCCTCTCCTCTCCTCTCCTCTCCCCTCCTCTCTCCCCTCCTCTCCCCTCTCCTCTCCTCTCCTCCTCTCCCCTCCCCTCCCCCCCTCCCCTCCCCTCCCCTCCCCTCCCCTCTCCTCCTCTCCTCTCCTCTCCTCTCCTCTCCTCTCCTCTCCTCTCCTCTCCTCCAGTAATGAAAGGTAAAGTCACTGGTGTCGCTCTATTTCTTTCAGCTGCACAACACTTTCAAAAAGACTCTTCTCCTCTCTGCATCCAGGGAGAAAACGTAGAGTGAAAATTCTCTGTAACTAAAGTACGCAGATCTAATAAACTGAAAGCACATCCCCAGGTGCAGGGACCACTAAATACCACGGGGGAAATAGAGACATACCTGGAGAATGTGGAAGCTCCGCTCCCATTGCTGCACTCCCATTTCAATCAAAGAGTCTTTGTCAGATTTAATTCCACCTGATATTCTTAGTGAGAGAAGTATCCCATCAGTGATTGAGTCATTGAAGCTTCTTGAATTGAGGGAGTCACATTCCAAAGCAAGGAGAAGCAGGTCCAGTTACAAGCACCTCATCAGCTCTCCTGCCTCTCCCTTTTGCCCTCTCAGTTTGCTCTGACAGACTACACTCAGCCACAGAGCTTACTCTGCCCTAAAGTTGAGCTGGAGAGAGAGAGAAATGGCATAGAGAGAGAGGCAGAGAGAGAATGTAACTGCCAGCAAGTAGTGACAAACCACCAGCTCACAAATCTGTAATCCATTGAGCTTTCTGAGTCAAATCTGTCCTTCTGTTATGCCGACTCCTCCACCCTCCTCCTCTAATCCAGCCACACACCGTCTTCCCCATTTCCTCTCTCTGCTCCACACTTTATATCATCTAGTACTGCACCGTTATCCTACTGCATTCCCCCAAAATCTTTCAGTCCTCTCTCCTCTCAACTCCTGACTGAGTCAATGTCTGCCCAGAGGCACTCACTCACTGCCCATCCCTCTCTCTGTCCCCATCTTCACCTGTCACTCCTTTCCCCATATTTCATGTCACTCCTAGAATTTCTCTGCCATCTCTTTCCCATTGCTCTTCTTCTCTTCCTATCCTTATATACTCTCCACCAGTGTTCTGCTGCCTTCGCTGCGTCTCCAGCAGACTGCATGTATTATTATCCCCACAATGGCCTCCCAGCTTATTGTTTATGAATTACCAGCGATGCAGGCCAAACAAAGGCTATTTTCATAAAGAAACCTCCATTTCATTTCAGCTCCAATTAGATAGGAGGCTAAAGAATAGAAGTGGACTGGCCGCAGCCTCTAAGGATGGCAGGCCCCATTCAGAGCCATTCAATGGGGCCTTATTGCTTTCCTTGACAAAGGGAGCTCGTGGATGGGCTTTCAGACTAAAAAACACAGAGTAGAAATGACTGGGAAGAGAAGACAGTCTCCTGTACAATAACAAACCTTTAAAGAGAAGGATAGTGTCTTTCGCTTATCCTTCCATCCATCAATTTATCCTTCCGTTTCTTCGCTTTCTTCTTTTTGGTGTGTGTATATTGGCCTGGACATGAATGACAGACAGTTGAAAGAGAAAGGAGGAGAGAATAAGAAAGAGCAGCTCAGTTCTTCACAATACATGTCAACTCTAAATGATCACTGGCCGTTGAATAGACAGAGAGGAGAGGAAAGTGTGTGTGTTCCCATAGCTGATTGATTTACAGCTTTGAAAATAGAGAAAAAGAAAGAAAGAAGACGTGAGCGAGAGACACCTTGATGCTTTAACAGAACTCTACAATAGTCAAGGGCACATTGTGGCCCTGTCAGTGACAAGCTGTCACTCTCTCTCTAAGAAAGCAGAGGGAAACAGAGAAAAAGAAAGAAAGAAAGAAAGAAAGAAAGAAAGAAAGAAAGAAAGAAAGAAAGAAGAAAAATAAAGAAAATGAGAAAGAAAGGAGAGAGAGAGAGAGAGGACTATGCCAGGTCAAAGATGAACAATGGGACTAAGACAATTTCTTCTTCAAAGTTTCTTCCAATGTGTAAACTGTAAATACACTGAACAAAAATATAAATTCAACATGTAAAGTGAGCTGAAATAAAAGATCCCCGAAATTCTTCATACGCACATAAAGCTTATTTCTCTCAAATGTTATGCACAAATTTGTTTACATCCCTGTTAGTGAGCATTTCTCCTTTGCCAAGATAATCCATCCACCTGACAGGTGTGGCATATCAAGAAGCTGATTAAACAGCATCATCAATACACAGGTGCACCTTGTACTGGGACAATAAAAGGCCACTTTAAAATGTGCAATTTTGTCACAGAACACAATGCCACAGATGTATCAAGTTTTGAGGGAGCGTGCAATTGGCATGCTGACTGCAGGAACGTCCACCAGAGCTGTTGCCAGATAAGTTAATGTCCATTTCTCTACCATCAAAAGCGTACCAGTACCATTTCTCTACCTCCAATGTCGTTTTAGAGAATTTGGCAGTACGTCCAACCAGCCTCACAAACGCAGACCGCCAGCCCAGGACCTCCACATCCGGGTTCTTCACCTGTGAGACCAGCCACCCGAACAGCTGATAGAACTATGGGTTTGCATAACCAAAGAATTTCTGCGTGCTCACCAGAGTCTTGACCTGACTGCAGTTAGACATCGTAACCGACGTCAGTGGGCAAATGCTCACCATCGATGGAACGCTGGAGAAGTGTGCTCTTCACGGATGAATCCCGGTGACAACTGTACCGGGCAGATGGCAGACAGTGTGTATGGTGGCGTGTGGGAGAGCGGGTTGCTGATGTCAATGTTGTGAACAGAGTGCCCCATGGTGGAAGATGGGTTATGGTATGGGCAGGCAGGTATAAGCTATGTACAACGAACACAATTGCATTTAATTAACGACAATCTGAACGCACAGAGATACCTTGACGAGATCCTGAGGTCCATTGTCGTGCCATTCATCCACCGCCATCACCTCATGTTTCAGAATGATAATCCAAGGCCCCATGTCGCAAGGATCTTTACAGAATTCCTGGAAGCTGAAAATGTCTTAGTTCTTCCATGGCCTGCATACTCAGACATGTCACCTATTGAGCATGTTTGGGATGCTATGGATCGACGTGTACGACAGTGTGTTCCAGTTCCCGCCAATATCCAGCAACTTCATACAGCCATTGAAGAGGAGACGGACAGCATTCCGAAGGCCACAATCAACAGCCCGATCAACTCTATGCGAAGGAGATGTGTTGTGCTGCCGTAGGCAAATGGTGGTCGCACCAGATACTGACTGGTTTTCTGATCCACGCCCTTACCTTTTTTTTATGGTATCTGTCATCAACAGATGCATATCTGTATTCCTAATCATGTGAAATCCATAGATTAGGGCCTAATTCATTTATTTCAATTGACTGATTTCCTTATATGAACTGTAACTCTGAAATTTTTGCCGTTTGCGTTTATATTTTTGCTCAGTGTAGAATAGAAAGTAAACCTGTCCTGGCTAGCATCAATCTGGGTGTTAGATCTGGGTGTTACAGTGGAAAAATCTAGGTTTTATGTTCCTTTGTATTTATGCAGGTATAGTTAAACAGAAGATAAAGTGTGACTTTAGCCAGTACCAATCAGGGAACAAGGTGATGGCGGTACGTTGATAAAGGATGACATTTGAGCCTTTGAGGCGACACCAGCAGAATTAGAGCCTTTTCCTTTAGAAACCAAAGCAGGAGAGTCAGACCACACAAAGGTCTTTGATAGGCTTGTCACATCGATAAGGTGGGATATAATCACACACACAACTTACTTGCCAAAGGAGTGAGAGAAAGGAGAAGATATCTTCATCACCCCATGCTTCCCTGCTTAAATTGTTGGCAGTGTGTGTGTGTGTGTGTGTGTGTGTGTGTGTGTGTGTGTGTGTGTGTGTGTGTGTGTGTGTGTGAGTGTGTGAGAGAGAGAGAGAACCAACCTCCCTTCCTTTGGATCACCATCCTGGTTGTTGTTATCATCCTGCTCCCAAGCCTTCATATCACGTTGCCTCATAAATACCTGTAGAATGTCATGTCCTGATCTCCCCTTTCAAATGTCATCCTTACCTTTCAGGCAGACTACAGCCCCCCTACAGAACATGATCAGATCTCCTAGAGGCCCCTAGCACCCAGCCTGTACTCAGACATGTTAGCTTGTGTTTATCAGAGATGATTACGTCTCAAATGGCACCCTATTCCTTTTATAGTGCACTACTTTTGACTAGAGCCCAGAGTGCCACTTGGGATGCATGCATACTACATGTGGTCCTGAAGCATCACCCTGGTTCATTACCTGCTTGGTGACTCATGATAAGCTGGGTGACAGAGAGGCTATGAGACACTGACACTAGTTAGAGATACAGTACACAGACGGATAGTAGCGGATGTACGGTGAGCTTTCTGCTGCAGAGCGGCTAGCGTGGCATCACCTAGGTGGGTGTTGCACATTGGTGGTAGATGAGGTATGAATGTAAAGTGCTTTGAGCACCTGGAAAGCGCTACGTAAATCCAATTCATCATCATCATCGTCATCATCAGTCTTTCTGCAGTACAAGGACGAGGTTTGGAGTCGCTAAAAACACATTTTATTTCATACCTCAGCAATGTTCATATTTACATCAAAGCGTACCAGTACCAGTCAGTACCAATACCAGTCAGTACCAATACCAGCCAGTATTAATATCAATATCAATACCAGCCAGTATTAATACCAATATCAATACCAGCCAGTATTAATACCAATATCAATACCAGTCAGTACCAATATCAATATCAATACCAGCCAGTACCAATACCAATACCAGTCAGTACCAATACCAATATCAATACCAGTCAATACCAATATCAATACCAGCCAGTACCAATATCAATATCAATACCAGTCAGTACCAATATCAATACCAGCCGGTATCAATATCAATAACAGGCAGTACCAATACCAGAAGGTACCAATACCAGTCAGTACCAATATCAATACCATTCAGTACCAATTTCAATACCAGCCAGTACCAATACCAATATCAATACCAGTCAGTACCAATACCAATATCAATACCAGTCAGTACCAATACCAATATCAATACCAGCCAGTACCAATATCAATATCAATAACAGTCAATGCCAATACCAATATCAATATCAATATCAATACCAGTCAGTACCAATACCAATATAAATACCAGTCACTACCAATATCATGATCAATACCAGTCAGTACCAATACCAATACCAGTCAGTACCAATATCAATACCAGTCAGTACCAATACCAATACCAGTCAGTACCAATATCAATACCAGTCAGTAGCAATATCAATATCAATACTAGTCAGTACCAATATCAATATCAATACCAGTCAGTACCAATACCAATATAAATACCAGTCAGTACCAATACCAATATCAATACCAGTCAGTACCAATATCAATATCAATACCAGTCAGTACCAATACCAATATAAATACCAGTCAGTACCAATACCAATATAAAAACCAGTCAGTACCAATATCAATATCAATACCAGTCAGTACCAATACCAATATAAATACCAGTCAGTACCAATACCAATATAAATACCAGTCAGTACCAATACCAATATCAATACCAGTCAGTACAAATATAATTATCAATACCAGTCAGTACCAATACCAATACCAGTCAGTACCAATATCAATATCAATACCAGTCAGTACCAATACCAATATAAATACCAGTCAGTACCAATATCATTATCAATACCAGTCAGTACCAATATCAATACCAGTCAGTAGCAATATCAATATCAATACCAGTCAGTAGCAATATCAATATCAATACCAGTCAGTACCAATATCAATACCAGTCAGTACCAATATCAATATCAATACCAGTCAGTACCAATATCAATATCAATACCAGTCAGTACCAATATCAATACCAGTCAGTACCAATACCAATATAAATACCAGTCAGTACCAATACCAATATAAATACCAGTCAGTACCAATATCAATACCAGTCAGTACCAATACCAATATAAATACCAGTCAGTACCAATACCAATATAAATACCAGTCAGTACCAATATCAATACCAGTCAGTACCAATATCAATATCAGTCGGTCGCAATACCAATATAAATACCAGTCAGTACCAATATCATTATCAATACCAGTCAGTACCAATATCAATATCAATACCAGTCAGTACCAATATCAATATCAATACCAGTCAGTACCAATATCAATACCAGTCAGTACCAATACCAATATAAATACCAGTCAGTACCAATACCAATATCAATACCAGTCAGTACCAATATCAATATCAATACCAGTCAGTACCAATGCCAGAAGGTACCAATACCAGTCAGTACCAACACCAGCCAGTCCATTTCTGTACAAATCCCTTCTGACCCACCGGTCAATGACAACACAAGGCCCAACCACAAGGCAGGCCGCTACAAGTCCTTACACAGAAGACCACAAGACAATGGAAATATAAGACATTAAAATGGATAGATTTCATAGTAATTAAATAACAGTAGAGAAGAGGTGAATGAGGAGTTGTTTTTGTACAGTACCATTAGAGCTGTAATGCTTTGCTGAGTATCATTTGTAAACAGAGACGGAGGGAGGGAGAGAGGGAAGACTCCAGGTCCATGTTGGTTTAGGGAGAGATCCACAGACGTTCCTCATTGTTATAGGTGGAGCCACAACTTTTTCCTAGCCATGTGACCTGACCGGGGAAAACTCAGGGTCCTAGTTCTACACACACACACACACAACCACGTTTCCGCAAGCAAACAGTCATTCACACACGTTTCTCCATCACACACTACCCACACACACACACACTACCCACACTACCCACACACACACTACCCACACACTACACACACACACACACACACACACACACACACACACACACACACACACACACACACACACACACACACACACACACACACACACACACACACACACACACACACACACACACACACACACACACACCTCATAAGTTAGTCTCGTCCCAGGTGGGGTCGGTCATAGTCTTTAAGACCCTCCTGACCACTTTCTCCAGATCTTTCCGTGCCCTCTGCTCCTCCTCCAGTGACCTCTTCATCTTCTTATTGTCCTGTTGAGGGGTCAAAGGTGAGTTTGAATATGCCACAAGCATTCGGTTGTAGTTTTACTACTTCATCCGTCATAACAGTGTAATGTCAGGTGTCGTACGCGGTCATGAGCTGTCATATGCCCGTTATAAGCCAGTGGGATGGTGACACAGAGCGGACATTCACCTGTTTGAGCTCCTGTACCTCGTCCCTCAGGGCGTACACTACATCCTCGAGGCTCCTTCAACACAACAAACATGGTTAATACCATCCTAGAGGCAAATACATGACTATATACAGGGTCTTCGGAAAGTATTTAGACCCCTTGACTTTTTCCACATTTTGTTACATTTTAGAATAAGGCTGTAACGTATCAAATATGTACTTTTTTAGCAATCTACACACAATACCCCATAATGACAAAGCGAAAACAGTCAAATTCATTACATTTTTTAAAAGAGAAATACAGTATTTCAATAAGTATTCAGACCTTTTGCTATGAGACTCGAAACTGAGCTCAGGTGCATCCTGTTTCCATTGATCATCCTTGAGATGTTTCTACAACTTGGAGTCCACCTGTGGTAAATTCAATTGACTGGACAGAATTTGGAAAGGCACACACCTGTCTATATGAGGTCCCACAGTTGACAGTGGATGTCAGAGCAAAAACCAAGCCATGAGGTCAAAGGAATTCTCCGTAGAGCTCCGAGACAGGATTGTGTCGAGGCACAGATCTGGGGAAGGGTACGAAAAAATGTCTGCAGCATTGAAGGTCCAAGAACACAGTAGCCTCCATCATTCTTAAATGGAAGAAGTTTGGAACCACCAAGACTCTTCCTAGAGCTGGCCGCCCGGCCAAACTGAGCAATCGAGGGAGAACGGCCTTGGTCAGGGAGGTGACCAAGAACCTGATGGTCACTCTGACAGAGCTCTAGAGTTCCTCTGTGGAGATGGGAGAACTTTCCAGAAGAACAGCCATCTCTGCAGCACTCCACCAATCAGGCCTTTATGGTAGAGTGGCCAGACAGAAGCCACTCCTCACTAAAAGGCACCTAAACACTCTCAGACCATGAGAAACAAGATTCTCTGGCCTGATGTAACCAAGATTGAACTCTTTGGCCTCAAAGCCAAGCATCACGTCTGGAGGAAACCTGGCACCATCCCTACGGGGAAGCATGGTGGTGGCAGCATCATGCTGTGTGGATGTTTTTCAGCAGCAGGGACTGGGAGACTAGTCAGGATCGAGGCAAATATGAACGAAGCAAAGTACAGAGAAATCCTTGATGAAAACCTGCTCCAGAGCAGTCAGGACCTCAGACTGGGGCAAAGGTTCACCTTCCAACAGGACAATGACCCTAAGCACACCGCCAAGACAACGCAAGAGTGGCTTCGGGACAAGTCTCTGAATGTCCTTGAATGGCCCAGCCATACCCCGGACTTGAACACAATCGAACATCTCTGGAGAGACCTAAAAATAGCTGTGCAGCGACGCTACCCATCCAACCTGACAGAGCTTGAGAGGATCTGCAGAGAAGAATGGGAGAAACTCCCCAAATACAGGTGTGCCAAGCTTGTAGTATCATATCCAAGAAGTCGAGGCTGTAATCGCTGCCAAAGGTTCTTCAACAAAGTACTGAGTAAAGGGTCTGAATACTTATGTAAGTGTGATTTCAGTTTTTTATATTTAATAAATTAGCAAAAATGTCAAAAAATCTGTTTTTGCTTTGTCGTTATGGGTAAAGAAAGAAAAAAATAATAATTAAGAATTTAGAATAAGGCTGTAACGTAACAAAATGTGGAAAAAGTCAAGGGGTCTGAATATTTTCTGAAGACACTGTATGTATGCAGACAGTACTGCACTAGTCTACATACTAACTAGTACTTATTCGTTCAGAAACAGAGGCATTCTTATGAAAACACCATCCCACTTTCATTTGGGAATTTCCTCCAGCACATGACGACAGAAACTGTCAGGGGTTACCAAGATACTCATCCCTGACCAAAATGAAGAGGAGGGGAGGAAGTGTGGGAGGAAGTAGGGATTAGGAGGAGGAAGAACAAGGGGGAGAAGAGAAGGAGGATGGAAGGTGGAGGTCTTACTTCTCTCCGACTACAGTCTGTCCGTTGCTCGTGGTCTCCTCCACAATGATCTTCTCCTCTCCAGGGATGATGACTTGCAGCCCTGTGTCCCTCCGCATCGCCCCTGTTCCAAACACAACACAACACGCTAGATATGCTGATCCAAGGTCAGTTTGGACTTCCAACCCCTAATGGCTGAGGTTAGAATTGTGGGATCCTAACTCTGTAACCTGATCCTAGATCTGTGCTTAAGCCAAGGGCAACGTCTACACACAGTTTATCTAACATAAGTGATTGAGTTCCTGATTGGTGCTGATTTGTGATCGGCTACATGGTATCGGAAGCAAAATAGACACAACAGGACACAAACACAGGAGACGGTGGAGAAGCTGTGGGTTAGTTAGGCATACACAGAACCACGAGACACAACGACAGAGGAGGCAGAGGAGCCATGTTGGAGAGGAAGAGCAGAAGGAAGAAAAGAGAGAGGCACACTACATCCAGATCATCCTGATCCGTTCACCCCTCATTGGTTTTACCTCACCACACCGCTCTCTGTTGCAGACCAAAAACAACAAGGTAACATCAAGCGTATATTCATGAGAGAAAAGACACCATTTTGTTCTCACATTTTCTGTTCCAATGGTTCAGCCTGGAGCCTTGTTGACAGTGACATCCAACACAGTGAAATAAAGCGTGCTTCTGACAAAACACCCAAAATACCAACAGCTAACAAATGACAGATTTATTCAAAACTCAATGATACAGCGTTTGGGAACTCTTGTCATATACGTCAATCTGTATATATATAACAAATACTCTGTAGGTGCCGTTTGTAGGTAGGTCAATAGGTAAGACATTTTGATCACAGGTGTGGGACAGGTCATATACAGCATTGGAAAGCACAGAGGACACAGTTGGACATCGCAGTCCCCCTGCCTCTGTTTTCGTTTTTTTTTATTTTTTAAACCGCAGTCACAAAGTAGAACACAAAATATGAGGACAGTCCTATTTTTAGCTCAAATACTCATATAACAACTGTTTGGCTTCTTATTGTCTTCCATTTGCATCCACTATGTACAAAAGAGACACTTGTCCATTATTTTTTTGTTCATGTCCACCTGTCTTGATGAATAAGTATCACACATGACTGCTCCCGCAAGACTAGGTTTCTCTTTCTGAACACTGAAATGGTAGATTTACACAATGGATGAGCTGTACTGTACAGGCACATTTCATATCTATGGCAAGCATGATAACTAGGACACACCATACAGTATAATGTCATACACACACACACTGGGGGTAGTAGGCCAGTAATGGGGGGGGGGGGGTGTACAGAAACAGAACTGTTCATATTGAACACATTTCAATGCTCTGCCACAGAGATCGTGCAAAAATGTATCCCAACAACCCACGCTCAATATCCAGTGTAAACTAAACTTTAGTGATACCATTTCATCAAGAGAGAGAGAGAGAGAGAGAGAGAGAGAGAGAGAGAGAGAGAGAGAGAGAGAGAGAGAGAGAGATCGACTAAGTTCACCAAATCAGTTGTAAACATTTACATACACAGTGAAATAAAATAATTTTAAAATCACATACGTTATACAAAATAATTTAAGGACAATAAACAAATAATTTTTATAAATATATAAATAACACAAACCAGTATATTCCATATATTGTAACAATAACAGCGGGGAGAGAGGACTGATTTGAAGTGGACAGTAAAATAGGGATTTGTAATGTGATACCAGGAAATACTTTCTCACAGAAATCTCTATTAGCGCATGAAGAGCAAGGATGTGTGGTAGAGGATATTGGTGTTGTTTGAAACAAAGGTTTCCTACTGGGACACAGAGACTGGACCTGCCAGGTTTGATGACACTGGCATTGAAGACTGTGAGCCTCTGCTTAGGGCCTGGAGTTTTTACTGGTCATGTGATCAGGAATAACCTGGTCCTACAGGACGCTGCCGGCAGTTGAGTTTTAAACACAGATTTGTGTCCTAGAACACAGAGGCTGTTTCATTTAATCCATAGAACTCTAATTTCGTCGTCCTTTGAGTAGTATGAGCAATGGTTACCTTGACTAATTCGTTGGGGTTTCTAAAAACACACTTCCATGTTGGCTTGTAGGCAGTAGATTTGTTGATACAAACTCTAAATACTAAATACTCAAGTCTGACGCTCGGTCTCAGTGAGGTCCAGAATGCTTGCTAAAGACAACCCCATGGCTTTTGAGAATATATCGTTTTTTTTAGCTGTTGAAGGAATATTGTAGTGCATCTCGTAATGGGGGAAAATCTGAGGCTAAGAGTTGAAATCGTCACCCTGGGAATGAACCATACATGCTGTTTAGAAATAGTAGAACAGGCATCTCATATCCTATACAATATCCTATTAATACCTATATACTAGAAATACTACTGATGATGCTGTATTTGCTTGGCATGCTGTGTCCTGTGTGTAAAATACAGCAGTGGGTACTGAAACAGTGGTAAGAGCCATAAGACAGTCATAGTAATACCAAAAAGATATAATGAATTAATTGGATGTCATAAGGAAATGTCAAAGGTCACCATGACATTTGCATGCTACTGTTATATATGTGGGAACAGGAGTTAAGATAGAGAATATGGTCAATAGAATACACTCCTTCCTGAATCACATCTGAATATCAGACACAGAGTCCCCATCGCTCCCTACCTGCAACCCCCCCCCCCCCCCCCAACAACCTCCACAAACTCTCTCTGTCATAACAACCCCCCCCCCCCCCCCTTCACAGGGTTTCCAACACGTCAGGGCTAAACATAGGAAGGGGGTACATTCAAGGAAAAATGATCAGACACTACCTGACACAAGCTACCTCATAACTACGGAAAGAGAGGAGGCACAAAAAAACAGGGGAGAGTGATCAAGGCAACAGGGAGATTTTCACACAGAGAGGACAATCCAAAA